>NW_027508908.1:3000000-3117500 GCF_051911475.1 Siphateles boraxobius | reverse complement strand
ATCTCGATTAAAGATAAGAAACAGGACAGACAGGAGAGTGAAAGAATGCGTGAGAAAATCCGCAACAAGATGTTAGATGATGTTTCAGGGGGGAAAAAAACATGAAACTATCAGAAAAGATTCTCAGGATACGAGTCTGATTCTGAGAATAGAAACATTCACTCTCAGTGAGATGATGACCTCACATCACACACACAAACAATGACACTCTTCCTGCCTCTGCAGTCTGAGGGATCTATGGGTCTTTATGAGCTTTAATCCACACACACACACAAAGGTAAATTCAGAGAAGTGTGTGTAGCTTGCACACACGCAGGCCATTCACAGTTGGAACTCGCACAGAAAGACACTGTAAGAAGGGCTACAGGATTCAGCTGCAAGTGACACCTCAGTGAGACGGTGTGAGAAAGACATGAAGAACGTCTCGGACAGCACACACACCACACACTGACAGAGATGATTGTTTGACCATATTCAATTTTTATATCTCAATATTTATGTATTTTCTCTGTAATGGCTCCAGTTAGAAAAAACATAATTTCCACCAAGTCATCCATCAAAAAACCAATGAGATTAAAAATGTTTACAAATCTAGTTAAAAAAAAAACAGCAGAATTAAGAATATTTAATTCATAGTTTCATTTATATGCATCAACATAAATAGTAATATTTAACTACATATTTCCCCCCACAAATTTAATCATTGAAACGGACAGCTTGATTCACAAAGAATCAAACTTACCAACACAGTTTTTCCAACACTATGATATTAATGATGTTGCTGCTGTACTTTATGTTTTCATAAAAATCATAGCAAAAACATTCTGAACGTTTATTAGGCCTATAACGCACAGCCCAAATCAAAACCTTTAAAGTCCCCCTGTGGTGAAAATCAAGCTTTTAATGTTGCCTATATTTCTATGTGGTGTTTTTAATATGCTTTAAGAAAAACCATGTGTAAATTCATGTCAACACCATTGCTGAGTATTTTCTACTTAAAACGGCAGTGAACCAAAGACAGTCTCAAAAACACGGTTTGATATCGCTGGTGTTTCTGACATCACAAACTACCTTGCAACCAATCAGATCAAAGTGTGATCGTCCACGACTGGATTTCTGAGCTGATGTGAGTGTGTGGAGGCGGGCCTCATTTGCATATACATAGAACCGCGAATACTAAATGAGGCAAGGGTGTAGAGTTACATTCAAGCTTAAGGCATGATGACATTTTTTTCAAGGAAAAAAACGTTTAAATGTAATTTTAGTGATCAAAGATGAGTTTTATGGGATAAAGTTATTGACTACAGGGCGACTTTAACTTTTAAAACAGAGGTTCGCACAAAGAGTTTTACAAACTAAAGACCATCAGGAGTCGCCATATTTAATGCCACATGAACGAACAGGATGGTATTAAGACTGAGAGATCAATATATGGATCCAAAAACCTATAAAATGTAACAAAGAAGCTGTTTTTAATTATCAAAGAACCAAAGAGCAACTAAACAACCCTATACAGTGAAAATGGTTCTTGATAACAATGTTTTTTGCAAAATTTTCGGAACCATTAAAGACAAGAGTGAAGCATGAAATATCTACAGTACAATTAAACACAACCGAGTTGCGATCTAGAAGCTCTCTCTCGTCTACAGCGTCTCCAAGTTCACTTACAGCAGGACGCTGGTTTCCAAGACACCGTCCTAAACATCCATACACACACCCTGAATTTTCATCTGACCACTGCTGATGGTGCAAAAACGAACAACAGACAGATCGGAACACACACACACACACACACACACTCGTGCAAAGACCCCCTGTGTTTCTTTGTAAGCCCGCTTTGTTGAACCGCCTTCCCACAATCCAGCATCCAGTTCAATTGCTAGGTAGACTTGTGATGGAAAAGAAAGCATGCAAGATGACAATGTCTAATTAATCTCCATTCAGAGCGGCTGTGAGGCGAGTCTAGACCGCTCTGATGGACGTGGGCAGGGGGTGAGATGTTTGAGCGCGGCTGCCACGGAAACTGGCCCTAATTGGACTATCAGACTGACTCGCTTTGACCTCGTATTGACGGCTCGGTCTTATGAGTTGTGAAAGTAAACATGGGCTTCAGCAAAAACAACTCCACCATTCAGATTCCGAATAGAGAAAAATGCACTGCAGAATCAGATCAAGATCAAGCAAGATCGTGGTTGAGCAATATGGATTTTTTGATAACCTATGCCAATACCTTAGATAGCAGGTGTCTGATATAAAGCTGATTTAGGCATATAGGACATCACGCAATTTAATATTTAATTAGATGTCGTTAAAATTTAATCGATTAATCGGCACCAATAACTGATTGATGGAACAATCTGTTATCGGGAAAAATCCATACCTAGAGTTTTTCCGCGTTTCGTCCATTGCTGGAGCGGCAGAGAAGGGTCCGCTGTGATTAAACAGCACGAGAACGGCCTCTAGAGGTGAAATAAAACCATCACTGATGCCTTGTGGAGTTTGTTTTGACACGTGAGGCACAGAGCGGGACACTTCAGATGCCGATATAAAACAGACAGTGAAACGGTGTGTATACTGTACACTATAAATACTGTACAGTAGTACACTACCGTACGTGCTTTCTTACCATTATTAAGTAATTAATTTGTCGACTAAATCCTGCATTAGTGGAGAACAGCAGCATGTTTGATGTCGAGGCTGAAAAGACACTAACAGTAACTCAAGCAATTGGGTTTATATGAAATGGTAACACTTTACAAATAGAGTCATTTTGTAAAATTAACTATGGTTAATAAAGGTATTGTTCATTTTAACATTTACCAATACATGTTTACATTTTAAAGTTGTATCTCTTAACCTTAGTTAATGAACTATGAACTAACATAAATGATCAAGGTATAAATAATATAGCCTATTATTTTTTATATTTTAAAAGTACAGTACATTTTCGTGGTTCAGTACCGGTTTTACATTTTTTTGTAATAAAGTTCAGCACAATTGTGTTTTATGTTTTTTTTTTATATTCAGTATCCATTTTAAAAAAACCTATCGGTTAATTAACATAGTTATCTTTAACGATAAAACCCACTATCGGTCGACCTCTATATTTAATTTTAACAATTTCTGCAATTAAACTTGTATTTATTTTACATAACATTTACTAAACTATTTAAATAAATAAATTTGGGGGGGGGGGGGGGGATCTGTCAAATAAATAGATTTACACTTTAGATTGGAACTTCTTGAATCGAAAATGTTTCGAAATAATTTGAAAATTAATAATTTAAACTTGATCAAAAAATATGTTAAATATACAGTTAGGAACTTCTTGGTTATGCAATCCTGTTTTTCACAAATAAAGACGCTGTAAAATCTAGACTACAGAGGAAGGCATTCACTGGTCAATATATATTAAATGTGATGCACAAAATTACTGAAATAAACACTTATTTTCACAATCTTTACTCAAATTCACCCCACAAAAAAATGTGTATTATTCCCTGACAAGGCTGTCCGCAGATTCCCACAGAGGGAACGAACATTTCTGCCAATCAAGCGTACATGGTTATCCGCCAATGGTAATCCTCGCGAAACGACTGTATATTGGTCAATCACAAGCTAAAAGTATTCATAGACTAATAAATCAGCTAGGGTGGTCAATTTGCCTATATCTGGCCATCTCATCAAGAGCCGATAATAATGTTTTCTTGTGAATTTCAAGTAAATATTTAGTAGTATTGATTTAATCATTCACTATGATTGAATTGTAATTTTTTATTTCCTCATACAGCATTTTATAGTCCACTCTGTCCATCCATATCAGAATTGGCCACCTTATATTTGAATGCACGCTTTGAATTGCTGTGTTTCAAAACCTATGGACCATTAATTTACCAGCATCATAGGCACGATTTGGACAAGGAGGACACCTATGATGTCCAAAAATGCTGTCTAGGTATAGGCAGCTCACTTGGTTTCATTAATAGATACAGAGATTGAAAGATAACCCCCATTAAATGATCAATGGTGGCTCTGACTAGATATCTAAAGCAATTTCCTGTGGCCATTGTGTGCAAAACAGCCTCTGATTGTCCATCAGTAGGTGCTGGAGATAAACTCTGGTGTTTAATAACGCATTGTCTTGCTATTTTGAGAGGATACTGGTGGAGTGGGCCGGCTAGGGTGGGGTAACACAAGACCCCTATCCAACCTGAGCGTCATCCTACAGGAATGCCATGGCATAGAGCACGCGAACACGGCCAGAAACGGGCTCTCACAAAACAACAGCCTGTAATCAGAGTCCTGGGAAACGGTCGAGTGTGTGTTTACAAACAGAATGTGATGCTGGATGCCTCGTGGAAATGGTAAGGCGTAGGGAAGACCGGGGCAAGTTGTCACACGGAGTTTCATGACCAGCTTTTAGGGGCATGTTGTCACAAAAACGGAACTTTTTTTCATGGCTAATAACTGTGTGGATGTTCAATGGCTGTTCTGTAGCAAATAGTCTATACACAAACTGACTTTCACACGTAAACCCACCATGATAAATATTTAGGCTACTGCACTAAACTAGCCCCGGTCTTATGTTGCTAATTCTGTTTAGCCGTCTTGTTTAATGAGATTATGATTCCCCACCGTGTTTGCTAAAAAAAACAGCATTTCCAACTCACCGGCCACGCGAAACTGAAGGGCAGGACAATCCTGGATTTATCGTTCGTGTTGTCGAGGGGCTTGACAGAAAAAGTATTCCCACCGATAACGGGAGTAGATCCGCTTCCGTAACTGCACGGGCCTCCCGAAGACACCCGCGACTGATACTCCTTCAAACACACGCGGAAAAACGTATCGCACTCGTCCGCCGTGCATGTGCGGTCCAACGCGGCGCGTGCGCCGTCACAACACGCGCCGCTTTGCAGCTCCCCGTTTACGTTCTGCACGGACAGAACCTGCATCTCAAAATGCCCCGATGCCTCACATACCTGGAACAAAGAATACGGAAAACAGTTAATATTAGTGTCAAAAATCTTAGACATGGATTATATCTATCTATCTATCTATCTATCTATCTATCTATCTATCTATCTATCTATCTATCTATCTATCGCCTACTTGAGTGCCAAAAAAGTATTTTTCCTCCGCTGTTGTGTGCATAAACAATCAAAATCTGTCAAAAAAGTTTTTTAAAAACCTTAAAAGTTTGTAGAAAAATGTGAGATATAATGAAAAACTGCGAAATTTAAATGAGAACTACTACAGGACATCTTGGTTTCAAATCTATTTCAGTGTAAATTTTCTAATAGCATCATCACATGTCACAAATGAAAACCCAAACCGCACGTACCCGCATCCACAGGCACCGCAAAAGCACATGAACGGACAGCACCGCAAAGCTTGGACTCCGTCTCAGAATCATGCCTCCTCTGTCTGTCTGTTCGCAGTGAAACTACACGTTCATCCGACACACGGCTCTCATATAGTGCCTCATGCACGAGGACTGAGCCGCTCAGATCCAATAGAGGACAGATTCCCTGATGCCCCTTTAGAGGCTCTATTATCCTCCACTCTATTCTTGTATTGTCCTGCTGTTTTTACAACAATGCCCACGGGCTGGAGAGGAAAAGCTGCGAATGCGACTGAGCGAACGCTCCATCTATACAGCGCGTTCACGGCGGAGGGGCGGGGCCGGCACTTGGGATACTTACATATTAATGAGTAGGGTGGAAATAACATTTCCATATGGGTGGAAATAACATCCACCTTATTTTCTAAGCAGTTTTTGTCGCCCAATTATTTTGAAAAAAACCTCTGTTAAATATTAAATCGAAAACAAATGGTATGAGGATTCAAAAATAATATAAAATTCGTAGCCTACTTTGGAAATTGTATATACTTAATATATACAATATATTAAGCTGCAATATAATATATAAATAACATTTAGAATAAATAAAATCCCCCAAAAATTAAGCCTTTTTTCAAGATTTACGCTTTCCAATTAATAGTAAAATTCCATCAGATTGAATTGAATAATCCTTACATATTATGAATTAAGAATATCAAATGAGTTAAAAAATAAACTAGAGATTAATAAAACATTTTGCATTAATCTTAAACTTAAATTTAAGCATATTTCCATTTTTTATTTCCATTTATGAATACGAATCACATACACTAAATGGTCAATTCCCTTGTTCCATTCATAATATAATTTATTATGATAATTTTTGCAACCTATGTTTTTTCTCAACAATCAACATGTCACAGTAGGACAATCCAATCGACTGACTGTACGTCTATCCATCCAAGTGTCATCTTCATTCACATAAAATTAAAACTAGTGTCAGTCCTGTCTAGGTTCACACAACTCAGACAGCATACACATGATTTCTGACAGTTTATTCCCATGAGCCTGCATAGACGTTATCTGCGTATCAGAGACTGTCAGTCTGAATCGTATTAGGCATCTGACCTTCCTTCCTGGTTTCTCTGCCTTATTGCATTTTCGTATAGGCCTACTTTACTTGATTGCATTCTAATGAGGTTCATTCGCTACACATTTCGGCACAAGTTGACATTGTGACAGTCCTGTTATTATGCAAATATTATTCATGAGCAAGAACCGTGAATATCACCACACAGGAGCGCTGCTAGTTCTCCATTGTTTTTGCCACAGAAACAGCCTCCGTCTTTTCATCCCTGTAATGGCAGCTGGTCGGAGACGGCTCTTTCTCGGGACGACAAACTGCTCTTTTCAAAGCTAAACGTGAAGCGGTTAATCATCTCCCAGTCCGTGCTTGAGGAGTCCCCAATGAAAAGAACATGACAGGGATAGGGGGGGATGGAGAAGAAAAGGGGAATCTCCTGTGAAATAGAGATGGAGGAAGGAGGGGCTGATAAAGGTGGGGGTCTTTATTTTTAAATTAGAGCAGCTGGGTCTCACTCTCCTTAAAGAGTGGTCATGAATAGATTCGGGCACAGGAGCCGCCCACCCCCTTCCTCTGGGACACGCCCCCTCCCTTTAGGACACGCCCCCTCCACCTCTGCTGGATGGAATGAACTGCATTACATTGACAATGAAGAGAACAGGTATGATTCATCCACAATTCCACACATATAAAAAATATATATAAAACATGAGGATTATTTCACAAACAAGTAAACACAGTACCGTTCAAAAGTTTGAAACCTATTAAAACCTATTACTGATATTATTCCAATTTTTATAAAGTCTTTCTTTTCTCAATTATGCTGTTTCACTTTAAAATACAGTGCTTAACAGAAGCCAAATGTGAAGGTTGTTTGTTGGCGTATTGAAATCTGTTCCCCTCTGTGATCAAGAAACAATTGAGCTGTGATACTGCAGAGTGTTGACACTCACAAACTTAAAAAAAAAAAAAATCCAGGTGCCTTTTATCGAGGAATCTCAGACCCTCCCAATTCCTCAGAACCCATACATGCAGTGACATCATCCCCTCAACCACGATTTGCCAAAACTGACATGAGCATCCCAACAGGCCTGAAGCCGCAGGCAGTGATACGCTGTCAAGTCGCCAGTATGTTTCTCTTTCACCTTACGCTTCATGAGGCAACCAGTTTTACTTTCCTGTATCTTCACGCCTTTGTCTATTCATGCGTGACCGATGGCAAGGGTTTCCACACCCTCGTGAGAAAAACTTTATCAGTCTGTGCTTTTGTTTATTTGCATGTTTGTTTATTTATCTCTTTACCTTTGACTTAGTTTTCGGAGATTGATCATTCATAACTGGGATGTTTTACAGTAAGGCCGTGCTCGGTTTGTGTGCGTGTGTGTTTGTGTACGAGCAGAAGTTCCCACAGCCTCTACTCTCCTTTCTTGCTCTGACCTGTGTGTCATTTCCCTGCAGGAGCGACGTTGTGAAACTTGTCAGTGAGAAAAAAAAAGAAGACTTAATGAGCAACTATTGTTACATATTAGATCTGCAATGCTTCATCTGTCCTTTGGATTTCTCACAGACACCCACGGCAAAAATCATTTCCTTCATCAGCGTTGTTGTAATGTTTTCAATAAAATATCTTAAAACATGATGAATATATTTAATGTATATATATATATATATACATGTATTATTATATAAATGTATATATAGAATATTTTATAGATATATAAAATATGCATGCTTCTTTATATATATATATATATATATATATATATTTTAGCATAAATCTTATCAAAATTCTCATCATTTATTAGACGGTCACATGACCTCTGTCCACAGTTGTCCACACTGTACAATTTTTTTTTTAAGGGGGCTATATATATGTAAGAATTTTCATGTATTTATTGCTTTATTTATTGCCAGTGTGTGTACAGCTTGTAACGAAACTTAAAAAACAAGACCTTCACCAAATTCCTATAAGAAAGCCTTTAGACAGATTTTTATGTGAAGCATAATTTTGCCAGGAAAATCAAATGGTGTGACGTTTGTGCGCTCCCGAAAGCCTTTCCTCCATTCCATGACATATGAAATTAATATAGAATACAATGTTCAGGAAAATGCTGAAAGAGCCATTCTGTAATGTCAGTGTGGAACGCAAAGAAAAGGGATTCATTTAAACTATAGTCTCAAATATACTTTATAATCAACTATCATAACTGTATAGTTTTATAGTTTGAGGTCATCCTTAATGATGCCAGTGAATTGCAGAGCTTGTGCAAACATATCGCTATCAGATGCGTTCTTAACTGTTGTTTTCTCACAGCTATCATTTTTGTTGTGTGTTAATTTTGTTATTAAAAGGGAAAGCGCGCAGCACGTATTTACATCTAAACGTCACTCTCAGCAGTGTGGACGCTGCCAGTATGATCAACAGTATATCGCATTAAACGTATTTTCAACTTCTAAGCAAAGAATGAAAAAGAACTTCGCCGTGAGTATATCGGGGCCTTGAATTACTTTCAATCTCTTGTACGTTACGTGTGCACGAATACGAGCACGAGGAATACGTTTCTGGCTGCAGTTCACTTAATGGCCACCGGTGTCGCTAATAACAAGTGTTTCTGAATTCTACATATAGCCCCTTTAAATGAACATGGTTGAGTTACATCAGCTCTCGGACAATAAACTACTATGTATAAGAATCTGTATAAGGGCCTGATGTAAATGACAAGTCTTCCACTCGTCTGCTCAGCCGTGTTTTATCTTGGTCTCAAAAAACAGAAAAACTGTGTGCGTGCTGAGGACAGCTTTGAGGAAAGAGTTTGTTTGAAGGGAAAACGCAGCTAATTGCAACTCTTTCTTTGTTTTCTGAAGATTAAATAGCTAAACGCAAGCCAGACACTAAATAGAAGCACATGATGAACACATTTCAAATTTAGCCAGATGTTGTCATTGTCTTAAATGAAAAATTGTTGCAGTTTCTACAGTTTTCTATTTATAGCTGTGCTGTAATCGAGTCGTGGACAGGACATTGAAGTAATGGAGTTTATGTCTTCAACAAGTGGTTAAGGACATATTCTCACACATACCTTTGTTACAGATAAGATTCACAAGAACAAAAGAAATGGCAAAGCTGAGAAAGGTAACGTTCTGAATTTCCACAGATACTATAGTTAAGAAAACACAAAAGACATTTGACAACAGCAGAAAAAGGCACCAGTATTACAAAAAATTACAATTACAGATACAGCTCACACAAGTTTACACATTTGGCAAAACTTTGAAAAAAATACCTCTTTTTTACTGGCACACACAACACACATTTGACTCACTTTTTAATTGATTTCTACATGTATACACATACATCTTATTAAACATGATTCATCAATATAGAATTGCTCCACCTTGCTAACACAATCTTTCTTTTTGGCTGACATCACAGATCCATTACTTTTAAACCCATTATTTTAAAGCCTCCCCCATAGACCACCTGACTCCATTCTGGAATGTACCGTCCACCTTTCAAAAATTCCTAATGGATAAATAATGTCCCACTAGACTTTTTATCATGAAATATCTTGTTTTATGTCAGCTTACAGAATGAAGTCAGTATGTAGTGTCATTATGATCCACACAGAGCTCGTTCTTTATGACCGTGTTGAGGTGGAATGGGTTGTTTGTCTTTTGCCATCATTGGTTTGTAAATGGCAAGCTAATGTTATCAATGATCAAGAGTCAATAGAAAAGTGTGTGTGTGTGTGTGTGTGTGTGTGTTTGCGTGCATGCGTTTAGTGATATATTACTCTTTAGACAGTAAGGCTGTGTACTTTTATTAGATAAATGCATCCGATAAAGCAATGCAAGTGATGTAATAAAGTCAGAAACTCAGAAACAATACATATTTTAAGTATAGTACAAAATATTTAGATAGGCTTATAGAAATATGGATACTTGATTACATCATTAGTTATGTTTTAATTGTGCTTATAGCCTTTTGTCGCTAACTCTGTTTCCTAACAGCAGCTTGTTGGATCTAATGGTTATAAATCTATTTCCCTTTGGAGAAAATGTATATGAATTTTTACTTCTGGGACCCAACTGTTTGTCTCTATATAAAAAACTTGATTAATCTACAAAAATGTAGTAAAAATATGTCTAAGTAAAAACTGCTGTTTATGTATTGTTATAAAAATGATTAAAAATGTGTTAATTCAGTGAAAAAACAGGGGGAAATGCCTATTTTGAATGCCTTATTCCTATATTCATAAATATTGAGTTGTGAATTTCTGAAAAATGTAGAAATATATATTTTAGCTGGATATGCTATATGAATTGTGTTCATTAGGCCCATAACAACAGCCACCTCTCTATGGCCATGCGCTCTCTGTGTCTGTTTCACAACAGGTGTCGTTCCCATGAGACTTTGCTGAATCTGTGACCTGGTAAAAAGACATCATGCGGCGAAGGCCATGTTTTGTTTTAAGATGTTTTGGTGCAATGCTCCCATCCGTTCCCAGAGAAGCGGGACACGGGCCCAGCTCGAGCCGAGACCCTGCACCGCGGGCCGTGCAGCTGCGCTCCGTGGGACGCATACGCCAGCTTTTCCTGATTACACAGTAACGAGCAGAGAAAAGAACAGGAACGCTATATGATTTACTCGACACA
Organism: Siphateles boraxobius; assembly: GCF_051911475.1. Classification (NCBI taxonomy): domain Eukaryota; kingdom Metazoa; phylum Chordata; class Actinopteri; order Cypriniformes; family Leuciscidae; genus Siphateles; species Siphateles boraxobius. The sequence continues at coordinate 3,106,419 of NW_027508908.1, read as the reverse complement.
ACACTTGCAGGACGGTCACATAACATTTGTGAACGCATAGCCAATAGAATCTGAAAATGAGCTGAGTTCAAGCTAACGAATGTCCTCACAAATACAGTGTAATCTGTCGACCACTGGTTTGTGAGCTGGTCCTAATTATTTGAATGTTTTGCTTTAAATCAGCAGGTTTGTGTGAGGTTTAAGTTTAAGGGTAGAGTTAGACTACTACAATAAATATCGTTATAGCTTAGTATTAAAACCATTGAGCTTAGGAGATAATTCGGTAATATAAGGGTCGTGTGTGTGTGTGTGTGTGTGTGTGTGTGTGTGTGTGTGTGTGTGTGTGTGTGTGTGTGTGTGTGTGTGTGTGTGTGTGTGTGTGTGTGTGTGTGTGTGTGTGTGTGTGTGAAGAGATCCAGCCTGTGAGGGAGTTGAATGCCTCCATCCCTGATGAGTCAGGAAAACATTTCATTCTCTGAAAACAGATCCAGCACTACAGCAGGTTCAAGAAGCACATCTGGAGAGGAGGTAGACAGAGCATCTGTCTGTCTATCTATCTATCTATCTATCTATCTATCTATCTATCTATCTATCTATCTATCTATCTACTAAGGAGACTCAACAGCTGTGACAAACGTGTATTTATGGAGCTGAAATCTAGTGTTTGTGGCCACCACTTGCTTATTAGGTTGTGTGTTTGTGTTTTCTGTAAATCGTCCCATAATTCAGTTAGCATGAGAAAACTGAAAGCTGCACACACACACACACACACACACACACACACACACACACACACACACACACACACACACACACACTCACTCACTCTTGACCAAAGAAGTCAAAACTGTTGTTTTTTACAAACTAGATTTCACAGCATAATCCTAAAAAGAACATTTTATGCAGTTTTTTTTAATAGTCTTGTTGAAACACATCCAGCTGAATCATACCAGCCCTGAAATTCCCCATAAATATTCAAATACGTTTTGCTTTGATATTCAGATGACATATCTGTGCCAAAAAAAAATCCATTTACATTTATGGAGACTATAAGTGACTAATGTTAAATGGTAAAGTGAAATTTCTGCAGCATAGGGCACCAAAAGAATTGCAATTTGTTTGTTTGAGTTTATAGTTTATAAACAGGTTATAGCACAACAGGAACTACCTGTTTGTTCAACAAATGCCGGAAATAACAAATTGTCTGAAAACAGTTTCTGAAAACTGAAAATACTGAGAACAGTATTTTTGTGGTTCTGTTAGGGGCTTCTAGTGGTTGGTCCTAATCCACTTTTGCTAGTTTAAAGACTGGAAAAATGGACGGCGCACCAAGCAGATGGTCTATTCTCTCAATGAGTAATGGGTGTGTTTTGGGCGTAACGTGCAATAAACCAATCAGAGTCTCATCTCCGATTCCCTTTAAAAGCCAGTTGCGCTCGCGCCATGGCGGATTCGCTATTCACATGGCAGAATTTGCCAGCGGAAAAACTGTACACTTCTCTAGCGAGCAAATGGACCATCTACGGGACAAAGTGTACGCTTGTTGTGGACCCACCTATAGGCGCATATAACTAACGCGCTCTTTAAATAACAAAAAAATATTGTGCCAATGACTCTAGACCAGGTTTTTGTTGGTCAATGGCGCAGTCTATTTCAGTTGCCTCAAAACAGCAACGTGCCAACAATGCGCCTGAACACACCTCGTTTTCAGACCATGGGCACACAAATGGGCGCAAATGCATTTGCTTTTAAACAATGTGTGGAAATCTGTCCTTGAATGCAGTAAAAGAAATAGTTGGAAAAATCACAAATACACACACACAAAACTGATTTCAAACTGTGCGACTCCCATGCGTTGTAAACACATCTGGTGCACCATGCGTCCAGTTGACCGAGACAACAGATTCATGATTCATAATTATTCTCTTTCTCTAAGGCCCTGCATGTTTACATCTGGAATTAAGATGCGTTTTGGTCAATCAGATCACAAGTGGATGACTCTAAATACAGGGGTAAACGGGGTCTAAAACATTTTGAGCTTGTCCACTTTCGAAAACTTCCAGAGGTAGTCAAAAACGCATTCGACCGGACTGCTTTCGTAGTGTAAACGCGTAGGCTCAAGACCGCCTACTCTCCGCCTGTTGCCTGAATATTTAAACATTATGGGTAGAGTGTATGCCAGACAAGATTTAAACTTTGTTAGCTGGAGACCCAAGTTTGGTTTGAAGATGAAAAACGTACCAAGCACAATATTCTCTCCCCATTCCTGATTTCTAACACACACTCACAGCGTTCGGAGTGCTCTTCCGGCTCTCAGAGCAGAAACAAAAGCTGCTGCTCTCCGTGTGTTTTCACTTTGTCTCCTATGTAAACTGCGCAAGCTTATTTAGTCCATTAGATCGAAAGATTTCAAAAAGCCCATAAGTTTGCCCGCCCATAGACCCACTCTTCGAAGAAATCAGGACAGAAGTGGACAATTAGACAGATTAAAACCCCAGGTGTAAACGGGAAAATGTAAATATGTCTCCCTTGTTTACTTGTGATCTGATCGAGAAAAACGTATCTTAATGCCAGATCTCTTGCTACATTGGTACATGCTAACTTCATTGGGCTTAAAACACACAAAATTCGTCTGAGAGTGTAAATATTGGTTTTAGGTGGAGTTTCGGTGCACTTTACTCATGCGAACATACAGGTACACACACTGAGCCTCACTACAGGCTAATGACCTGGCAACCCTCTTCCAGTCACATAACTGAGGTCAAAGGTCACTGTTATCTTTCTAGTACTATAAATAAAATAAAATGATCATAATATTACCCTCAGCACAAATATTCTGATAGTAAATGCTAAATCTAGTTAGTTATCAGGTGAGAAATGGCCGCTGTAATTCTTCAGCAATGTTTCATAATATTACTGTTTTATGATCAAATAAAAGCAGCTTTGGTGAGCATAAGTGGAATCAATCAAAAATCTTACTGACCTCAAACTTTTGGACGGTAATGTACTAGAATTGCCAGAGCACATTGCACATTTCAAATAGCAGGCAGTATATAGTAGCAACTTACCAACTCGAATGTGCTTGATAATACGGGAATTAACCTCATTGATTCTCGCACGTCAACCAAAAATGCTTGATCTTCCGTTTACCATGCCTGTGTGCACCGATTAATGTTTATGTGAATAAAAGCCTAAATTCAATCAGTTCATCATATGAAGCGGTCGAGATTTTACGATCTCTTTATGAACTTGTTGAAGAGTCATAGTGTTGGTGGGCTAGTGGACAAAAGCCTAACATCAACCCAGAACACCTATACAGTAACTTCATGCACAATTAATGATCAAATAAATGATAATTACAATACACGTTTCATTTAGAATTTCAAATGGGTATCTAGTGGTTTGGGGTGAGGAGTGTATTTTTTAAATAAATGCATGTAATGTGCTTTATGGTGACTCGATCAACATTATCAAGATAATTAACAATGTTTATTTACATTCATTTGGTTTTACTGCAGGTGAATATCGTTCACTAACACAACCCAACCTTTCTGACCCTGTATGTGTGTGTGTGCACTGGCCAGCTGCCACGTCCCACTTCAGATTGGCTCTCAGCAGGGATGCAGGACACAGATCATAGACCTTACTTTTATTACACACACACACACACACACACACACACACACACACACACACACACACACACACATGCATTCCCGTTTGCCCTCATAAGAGTCTGACACAACACACACCAATCACAGAGTGGATGTGCCAGACTCAGAGCGTTTCTGAGAGCTTTGATTGGGTGGAGGTATACAGTCTCTGGAGAGGGCGCTTGAAGAGCTCTTGGCTTCAGCGTTTTGTTGCACATTATAGTCAATAAAAATAATTGCGAGTTTTCCTCTCCATTTTGTGTAATTTCCGTTCACTGAAATGCCATTCGTTTTCAGTAAATCTAAAATGTCATTTCTTAGTGCTCCACCCTGTGCTAAAGGTTCAGTCACTGTACCCATTTCCTGTAAATTAAGTGCTATACAAAAATGAATCATGTCAATCATGTGTCTTTTACACTTCAACTTTGCCGTGAGATGTGCCATACTTTAATTACTCAGTTGAGCTTCCGTTTACCATATTTGAGCCCTTTATGCACATCTCTCTTCATAAAACTTGGATTAAACCGCTTGATTCATATGGATTTATTTTACGATCTCTTTATGAAAGTTTTGAGCCAGCAGTTTTGGGTGAATAGACTTTCAATGGAGAGAACTAAATCTCTCAGATTTTATTTAAAAACATATCTTAATTTTTGTTTTGAGGATGAACGAAAGTCTTATGAGTTTGGGACGACATGAAATGGCCTAAATTCAAACTTTTCATCATATAAACTAAAGCGATCAAGTCTCTTAAGAAAAAATAGACTAATCCGCTCATTCATGGATTAGTTTTACAATATCTTAGGAACCTTTTGAAACGTCAAAAGTAGTTGCATAGACTGTCAATGGAGGGACAGAAAGCTCTCAGGTTTCATCTAAAGTATCTTCATTTTGTGTTTTAAGATGAACGAAAGTCTTACGGGGTTGGAACGACACGAGTTTGAGTAAATGATGACAGAATTTTCATTTTCGGGTGAACTATCCCTTTAATTTACTGAATAAATCTTTAGCGTGAGTTTTTGAGTCGTTTTGATTGATTCACTTAAACGAATGTCGGCTCAGCTCATGATTAATTCACATCTCCTTTTGTTTCACAGACGAAAGGATTTCACAAGGGTTTGGAAGGACATGATGGTGAGTAAATTATGACAGATAGTCATTTTCTTGCCCCATATGTTTTTTTCAGGCAACAATTTTTTCAGCAACAGTTTTTTCCCGCGTTTTGACTGTGCGATGTAAACAGATCTGCTGTAGCGGCCCAGTGATGGCAAAGACTTCATCATCGAACACTCCGTGCGCTAATAACGCTAATTACAATAGATGGCTGTTCACACACAGGCACACACACACAAACATAGAACGAGGAAAGAGTTCAGAAAGCCTCGATTCTAGTAATTTCCCCTAGAAACCACATTTCTTCCTCCACAGTTTACACACACAAATAAGCACAAGCGATTAGGAATGTCTAACCACATGATCATAGCTTGTAATGTAACACACATATCAAACAAGTTATATGTGACTGTTACGGCCTTAGGTTTTCATTTTGTTTCATGCGCTCGTGATTGTGTTTTGTTTAAATGGGCGCCTGAGAGAAAAGGCAAAACGAGGAGAAAAAGCGGAGCGATATTGAGGCAGACAGACAAAAAAGCAACGCAAACCTCGCTAATCGAACACAACTGTGTTTATGAGCGCGGTGGAAACGCGCTGTGCGTCGCACAATTCGAGAGTCGGAGAGTGCGATGACTTGTGATGATGACTGACGACTTGATCTCCATGGCAACCTCGTTCATTCTCTCTCTCTGGGAAGGAAATCGGAGCCCTGGAACCTAGAGCAATGACATCATCATTTGAAATGTCACAGAACTCAAACTCAAAAACCCCTTTCTTGAAAATTACAACACACAGATGAACTGTTGAGAGCAAGTCGAACATGAGCTCTGTTCCAAATACTCAGTGAGCTGCCTTGCTACCTTTTAAGGTTGCTTCTCAACTAAAACAGAACATAAATGACTGATTTAGTACTTTGACGACTGAATTTTCAGTTTTAATGTGAACAACTTTTTAAAGTTATGTTTTATTTTCTATTTATATGAGTGTGGATGTGGATTTGGAAAGAGCAACTGAGTGAAAATCCCACACGGAGAACTGAGGCGAATAATTACGACCACAAACCCATGAGAGGAAACCAAACGAAACCATTAATCCAAACAATCATCTCTCTGGGTTGCGATATCGCTGTATAACATCTCATAAGACCCAAATGAGGGGCTTTCAGATGGTTGTGACGCAAAAGAAAAAAAAAAGATATTTCAGAATGTGTTCTAGTCATAATGCAGATACAGCATAATTATTTGCAGTGCTAGACAAGACCTAGTGAAGGTGTGTTGAGTTTGAATGGACGGTCTTTAAAACTCTGGCCTCATTTCACAGTGTGCATGGAAAACACACACAGGTACGCCTGACCAAACTGAGAAGCCCTTTCACAGTGTGCAGAGAAAGACTCAGACACTAACATACACCTTGCTGGCCATACAGAGTAGTTTGGTCTTTGCAGTGTAAACTGTTCATTCTGCAAGCCCCATTAGCAAATGCATGATGAAAATTTCTGAAGTTGTATCCTCTCTCTCTCTCTCTCTCTCTCTCTCTCTCTCTCTCTCTCTCTCTCTCTCACACACACACACACACACACACACACACACACACACACACACACACACACACACACACACACACACACACCACACACACACACACACACACACACACACACACACACACACACACACACACACACACACACACACACACACGGGTATGCTTTGTAAATCACTTTATTCATTCACAGTATGTAGAGAAAAGCACACACATTTCTGGACAGACAGAATAACCAGAAACTATAGCTTAATATGTTTAGTCTCCTGCACTGACCATCTTCAAGCATTTGGACACTGGAGCCATACTTAACCGTGTATGATTTTTATGATTTTTTAATACCTGTGTGAACTTGAGGAGGGGAAATTAGTTTGTTTATTCACTGTCACAGTAGTTGATTAAAAGTCTTTTTCGGAAAGATAAAAAATGGCTCAGAAGTTGTTTGCAGATGCCACTACACTGTTCAAAAATTTGGGGTTGGTAAATTTTCAAACATATTTTCAAAGAAGACTCTTATGCTCAGCAAGGCTGTATTTATTTGATACAATAAAACAGTAATATTGTGAAATATTATTGCACTTTTAAATAACTGTTTTATATTTTAACACATACAATGTATTTTATTCCTGTGATCAAAGCTGAATTTTCAGCATCATTACTCCGGTCTTCAGTGTCACATGATCCTTCAGAAATTATTCTGATATGATGATTTGATGCTCATGAAACATTTCTGATTATTATCAATGTTGAAAACATATAATAATAAACATGAAATATGCTGCTTCATATTTTTGTGTAAACCATGATAATACTTTTTTTCAGGATTCTTTGATTAATGGAAAGCTCAAAAGAACAGATTTATTTGAAGTATAAATCTTTTGTAACATTATAGTAAATGACCAATAAAACTAGCATGTGCTCAGTACATCTCACGAGTCTAAAAGCTCTTCAGAGTCACTTTAGTTTTCAGAGTCTGAAAAATCAGCCCACTGTATGTTCCAAACATCTGTCACAGCAAATGATGATAAACAGCTTTAAGTTACTTCACATTGGTTGGAAACATTTGTTCATGTGAATATCAATGTTTTTCGACAAGTTATTATGGGTCTTTCACTGTAAACTGGCTTTTTGACCAATAAACGGCTCATTTATAAGCAAAGAGGAAGGAACATATCAAACCCCCTCTTCCCCTGCACACACACACACACACACACACACACACACACACACACACACACACACACACACACACACACACACACACACACACACACACACACACACACACACACACACACACACACACACATAAAAATATTCAGATATAACGAAAATATAATTATTTATTTATTTTTATTTTACCAGGAAGGTCCCATTGAGATACAATATCTCTTCGTCAAGATAGGCAGCACAAACTATCAAATTTTTTCAGAGTATTTATAGGCGCCTGCATATATATTATATCACCATAGTCCAATACTGACAAAAGGTACTTTCCACAAATCGTTTTTTCGTTAATTATATGTCATAATAAAGTACAGTGACCTGTATGAAGGGAGCTCATCATTGCTGCTGTAATGTAGCAAAGCACGCTGTGAAAACAGCCTATCTCTATACCTCAACCGAGAGCATGGAGATGAAACAATGAAAAGAGAGAGGGGGACTGGTGGAAAGAGGGATTGAGAAAAGAAGAGAGAGCCGGATTAGAGAGAGGGATTAGATGAGAAAGCCTGAGGCTGTGGATGGACTGAACGTGCTGAGGCCACTTCCTCTCCTGACGCTCTGTTTGAGCCACAGAAAGAACGGGACATTCCTCCTATTGTCCTAAAGCAGGGGACACCAAGAGCTCAGGATCCCATGGGCCTCAGGGAAGAGAGAGAGAGAGAGAGAGAGACACACACAGAGAGAAAGAGTGAGATTGCAACTTTTGTGCACTTGCAAAGAACTGATGCTCCTGCGTGAACTCCACAGCTGTCTTTATCACTTTTTTTTATTGTACACCATAATTAAACAGCACGCCTGATTGGTTAAAAGGTAAAAACACACCTCTTCTCAGCGGCTTTCCTCTCTGAGGATCTCATTAATGCCACTTTTTGGGATATAAAAGGCCACATTAATAAATCATACTCCCACCAGCATGTGCTCAGAGACTGTTTGTCCAGTCCAAACCACATTAATATGTCAAAGCAAGAGGAAGTCCCAAAGCAAGACAGGAAGTATTGGGTGAACGTCTCAGATCTGTTCTCTATTAACCCCTGAAAAATGAATCACCTGTGATTCCTGAAACAGTGAAGAAACAAGCTCATGGGACGATGCTTTTCACATCTTCTGCACGCCTTCAGTATCTGCTATCCGATTCAACCCACAGTTCAAGAAGAGAAAACGTCTTTACACTGATTGAATAATGGATGGAGCTGTTTCCCATGGCTCTATGTGGTAATGGTTTCTTCATGCAGCGCTGCAGTGAATACATAGTTTCCAGCCAATGTGCCATGCACCGTCTCCACACGGGCCAGAGTTCAGGCCCTCCGGTGAGTGATGGCTCGCTCCAACGCTTTTTTCATAACCTCTTTCAAAATTTCATTTTTATTCTCGCTTTTCCTTGTTCTCTCGCAACTTTAGTGCTTCCCACCGGAGGAAAATAAGTTGAAATATCGTATTTCAGAACATTTTTCCATTTCTTTAGTTTTCCCAGTGGGTCTTAAATGTTGGTTTTAAGGGTCAAAACCACTTTGTAAGCAGATCAGATTCTCCAAAGTAAAATACTCAATCACTATGATTTAATGAAACAATATAGACATGGTGCTGTTTGGTACAACTGTATGACAATCAATCAACAATAAAACAATCAACAGACAGAAATGTGACCCACAAGATCAGGGACAGAGAATACACACACAATCTGAATGCTGATATCTTGCTCTTTTTGCCTTTTACAAATCTTGATTTAGTGTTTGATGTCCTCTATAATAGGTTTTCATGCTTGAATGTTCAAAAAACACATGATTTTTTCATATATTTGACATCAGCACCTCTCTTCCCAGTCTGACAGTAACGCTCAGGGCCCGGTTCCCCAAAACGTTCTTATCGCTAAGTAGTTCTTAACCTATTCCTTAACCTCTCTCTTAACGTTATGGCATGATTCCTGACACGTTCGTACGCTAAGTATATCTTCTGTAAGTCACACTTTCGTAAGGTTTGTCTGGACCATTCGTAAGCTCTCTCTTAGCGTTGTTTGAGCTCAAGACGCTAGTCGCTGCCACTGTGCAGCAGTCTTTAGAAATCAGCGCAGCGAGTCAAGTCAAACTATGGTATGTTGACAATGTGGTGGCTCAACAATGATTTTATGCTATGGATATTTTAAGACTAATAATAAAAAATGTTCACAATGGATACAGGCCTATTTATGACTTTATTTGGTATCAGAACTAATATGGTGGTAATTAGCCATGGCTATTTCGTAATGTCATTAAAGCGTTTATATTGGCAATCACTTTTGATAATTAAAATCTGGCAAACAATTTGGCTCTAAATGGCTAAGATCTATAAATGGGTAAGCATGGTGGTGTCCAGTAAGCAACCAACTATGGCAGCGATCCAACGTGTCCTTGTATTGAATCAAAGACGGCGCCGGCCGCGGAGCCCTTTAGTCCATGTCAATTTTTTCAAAATTTCACCTCCCAAGACAACTCATTATGGAGAAGCTTGGTGCCCTTTTTTTTACTTTGCTTCCCCACCATATTCTGTATCTAAGTCTCTCTCTCTCTCTGTTCATTGTAGATAGGTTGCTTTTTATTGAAAACATTAACCAATGGCAATCAATACCGCATTAAACAGAAGTAACTGCAGCTGCTTGCCAATCAGTTCTGATTGTAAAGTACCTTACCATTAATATAAAAGTGTATTTCATAATTTTTAGAAGTCGTTAAACCCATGTCAAGAAGCGGCACAAGTGGCACAACGGGATAAGGAGGGTGGATGATTAGCGAGGGATACCCAGTTCGTCTAGCCGTCAGAACATATCGTGTCAATTTGATAATTTAATTAATAGTCTATATTTTAAATAAATGTTACTGGAATAATTTGAGGAATGTTTCATTCGCATAGAACGTGTTGTCTTTAACGCCGTAATGCACCTTCGCGTGAAGTGGAAAATCGATTCTTCATGAGCAATCGATGCCAACTAATTCAGCACCTTCACTTGGGACAGCGCCTATGTGACGTCGAACGTAAGAGGCAGCTTGTTAAGAAGCTTCCTAAGGGACACTTCAGGGAACACACTTAGGAACCTAAACAACTTTGGTAAGATATATCCTTCGAGTCTTCTTAGCGCGCTATGAGTGAGCGTTATCGGGAACCGGGCCCTGTTTAGTTCCAGAAGCTCCGCCTTCTGAAAAGAACACTGTTCTCTGATTGGCTGGCTGGACCAGTGTGTTGTGATTGGTCGATCGCTTTGAGAGTGTTTCTGAAATGTCACACCCCTTACCATAAACGCTAGTTTCAACACACTACTAACTAACTCAACCAAGCCCCTTTATTTGCATATTCCATGGGTGGGAATTATTAATGAGGAATATTGTGACGTGTTCGTTCCCAGAAGAAAACTCAAGACTACAATCGAGGCGTTTTAAGGGAGTTCAGAAACAGTGCATACTGATATAGAGAACAACTTTGTGCTTTGTGAGTCTAAAGAGAGTTAACAAATGTAAAAAAGTATAATAGGAGCCCTTTAAACAAAGTTTCTGATTATTCTGGATCACAACTGCGCTGAACGTACTCACATTGTCTCATTCATGAAACATTCGTAAATATACGAGTAAATATGCGAGTGATTTGCGCGTAAAGAGACCTTCCCGAAAACTCTTCTCCTGATTCACAAATACTTTGTAAACGTCAGATAGTGAAATGTGTGTGTGTGTTAATGAATTCCAATCAGTCGTAAATGGGATGCGCGTGCACGTTCATTCTCAATTACCATAAATCCCCCCCATTAAATCCGACTGACAACTATAGGCCTATATGGGCATCATATAATGACATGAATGCGAATGAAAAAGAAAAATTTCTCAGATGCAGAAATTGAAGTTTTATTATCAGAAGTTCATTCCAAACGCCACATTTTATTTTCAAGCGTAGGTGGCGTAGCCTATCGGGTCCTAAAAAAAGGAAGCTTGGCAGCATTTTACAGATGCAGTCAATGGAGTTTCATCTGTTAATCGAACATTCCCAGAAGTGAGAAGATAATTGTTCGACATTAAGCTTGAGAGCAAAAAACGAATTAGTTCACTTCGGAAAAATCGTATTAAAACTGGAGAAGGACCACCATCGCATATGCTATTACTGGCTCTCATAATAAGAAAACCGTATGTAATTACTATATATAATATTTTTTCAAAATGCTGTGTAAATATGTACCCGATTAAGGTGAATTAAAATGCAGCCTTATTAATGAGCAAAACGTTCGGGTGTTAAGCGCACTATTTACGCGTGGCTGGGAGCAGGTGTAGATTTCTTGCGTACCAACTAACATTTGGAAAATACAAACACTTTAATGAATCCGAAAATTTACGCCAGAACCACTTTACACACAACTTACACAAAAATTCGTTCTGCTCGTGTTTCATGAATGAGACCCAATCTCATTAAGTTGTGAAAATGTTATTTCAAAAGAATGTTAGAAACATCAAGTTTTTAAAATGGTTTCTCCAATTTTGGAAGATACTATCAAAATAGCAACCAACATTTTTACACCTTTTGAAGGGATAGATCACCCCAAAATTAAAACGCTGTCATCATTTACTCACTATCGCATTGTTTCAAACCTGTGTGACTGTGAAACATAAAAGGAGTCTAATCGAGTTTTGGTCCCAAATGATCTTCCTTGCATGAACAAACACATTTGAAACATTCTTCAAAATATCTTATTGTTGTTTACCACAGAAGAAAGCAATTGGATGCCATTAGTGCGAATAAATGACGAGAGAACTTACATTTTTGGGTAAACTATTGCTTTTGAGCTTTATGACAAATTAACCCCAAACTTTTCTTTCTCTAAATAGTCATGTTACAAACCTATTTGAATACTTGCTGCTGTACTGCAACAGTGTCACTTGTACCCCATCCCAAAAAAGTGTGATTAGATCTGGTTGGTTTGGTTCAGTGCCTCTTTACTGAAGAATTTCTTGAAATCCATATGGAGAAAATTAAAAACACTTCATATACACTCCAGGCACATTTGAGCCATCCCTCCTCTTTCTCTATAACAAAAGTTAACATGAAAACACCACATTCTGACATTCAACATGTGTGTTTATTTCTGTGAACACACACATGCAAAGTGCAAAGTGGACACATTTGCATAATGGCCTCATTTAACCCCATTTAAAGTCATTAACGCCTGTAATATTGGTCCAGAGAGTGATGGCATGTGTGTTTGGTTGCTCTTTCTATGTCATAGGGCCCTTATGAGGCAAAGGGCCTCTAAATGCCCAAGAATGCTACACTAATTAAAACAACACCTGTTTGACACGACAGTAAGAAAGACACGGCGAGCAGCGCAGAAGCAGATTATCAGCAGCTGTTCCAGCGCTGAACACGGCTCCTCTGAATGGAGACCTCCTCCCCGTGAAGAAGTGAGGGAAAGGCCCTCATCCGTCCCTATTGTGTGGCCATTTCTCATTGGCTCTGTTGTTACTAATGGAGTTTATAGTGGTTTAATTGAGTGGAGTAAATACACGGAGCACATCAATGGAGTGGAAAGCAGATGCTGGCTGAGATAATAAGGGACGGTCTATTCTCAAGTATTCAAAACTTATTCAAGACTCCATTATCCCTTTCAACCACGCACAGGAGGGCGGAGAACCGCAGCACAGATGGCAGGGGTGACGGTTTGGGCCGGAGAAGAGCTTTCTTAGGTGCTTTTCTTTCAAGCAAATGCAGCGGAAAGTGATGGGCTCTTTATTGACTATTCATTGGTGGTGAACACAGGTCCCTAGTGCTCAATGAATGACCACTGGAGGACAGAAGGAGACTGAGAGAGAGAGACATTGGCCGGCATGAGTTTTCAGGCTGGTTTATGCTGGTTTGGTAATGGTCAGGTAGACAGACCAAGAGCCAAATGATCACATAACTTAATATCTGTCTGTCTATCTATCTATCTATCTATCTATCTATCTATCTATCTATCTATCTATCTATCTATCTATCAGGATTCACAGTTACTTTTACTTTTGGTTTATCAAAAATGTACAATGTCAATGCGATAAACACACATGTACTGTATATATCTATGTGTGTGTGTGTGTGTGTGTGTGTGTGTGTGTGTGTGTGTTTATGTGTTACATTATGTCTCTATAAAGTATACTGTATAATTTAAAATCTAAGTGGACTACTGTAATATAGCATTACAGTATGATTAGTGAACAGTAGCCTACAATACAATATAGTGAACATTGTCCGATTATATACCTGTTCTGTCTACAAACGTTTGAATGACTGGCCTCTAAACAAATATGGTTCTTTAAGTTCTCTACACGTAGTAACAGTTCTATTTAGAACCGTATCGTCCTGAAGAACCCTTTATATGCTGAAATAATGGTTATTTGTGTTAGAGTTTAGGGTTCTTCATTCCCGCCCTTTTGTTTTTCTAATCTGTAACTGTCAGTGTCAAAGCCTCTTTAATACTGATTTTCTGGAGCTAGTTATATCAACTACAGTTACTAAACAGACTGTCAACATACTCACAACAGGTAAATGGTTTCTTTATTAAAATTAAAAAATTGTAACAATCATTTCCTAACAATCATGTATTTTTCTCTTTTAGTTTAACAGAACATGCAAGTGTGAGCAGCTCTGTTCAGTTAAGGATACTCATCTTCTCTTCTCCAGATATGGAATTTATGATCCATATTGTTAGATTTTTTAAAATTATGAGTTTATGCCTAAACATACCCAGTCACACAAAAAAAAAAAACATTAAAGCTATACCATGACTTTATATCACTTTTTCCTTTTAATGTGGTAAAGGGCTCATTTTAATTTTTGCTAATTTTGCCCTTCATGAAAAAGATTTTTTTTTACATAATCAAATGGAAGAGACACAATGTAACTCTAAACTCAATTCTTTATTTCAGATGTTGTCCCATACCATAACCTCATCATCTGTAGAGAGAAACTGCCTCTCAGAATACACACATAATGAAGGATTGTGAAGATGTTTCACTGGAACTTGGTCTTCATTATATTGTGTTCAATTTCAATTGTTATTTATTAATGTATTCAGTTAACAACTGTTATTAGAGCACTGTCATTTTTGCTATAATCTACCATGTCAATAAAAAATAAAAGTACATGAACAAGAACATGCTGTGTTTTTAAAATGTAAAACCCAAATAGATCAACAAGATATAAGACCAGGCAGATAGAGGGCTAAAAAACCCAAAACAATATTAATAAATAATTTATAAAAAATAATATTAATAATATGAAGATAATATACTAATAGTAATGAAAATAATTATATTTGAAAAGGTCTATTTATTTATAACACCATTAAGGTTCTATAAAGAACTTTCAAAGCATGGTTCTTTATGGAAACTTATAAAAAGGGTTCTATTTATCACCAAACAGGGTTCTGTTATTGTTACAAGCCGAAGAACCCTTATTTGCTACTGTTTAGAACCATTTTCCTTGAGAGTGTACCATCACACATCCTTACTCCTCTTCTTCTTTCCGACTGCTGATCCTGTCTTTTTCCTGGTCCCTTTATTATTGAAATTCAAAATTCTCCACCGCAATTCACCATTTCAGGACACATTTACAAAAAAAGTTATAAAAATGTATAGAAAATATTATATTATAACCATTTTACATTTAATGATTTATGCAAGGAACTAATGCCTATATGTTTTCAGGGATAAGACTATTCAACAGGGAACCAAATAATATATTTTGATCAACATGACATAAGAAATTGATAGGAAACAGCAGAGAATTGTACATAACCAATTGCATGACTGTACCAAAGCATTTTCAATTTGTTCAAAAGAATGAGAAATTGCTTTTATGATGTGCAAAAGTGACTATGTGGAGGTTGAACAGGTAGTTTTAAGACTTTTTGTTGTGATTTGAGAAATTTCAAGTGCGCCACATATAAAGTCTTTTATGTAGCCTATTAAATAATCTGACACCACTTGATGGTATAAATGGCCTGTTGAATGCTTTTTTTGGACCAGAACTGCCTTTTCTTTATGATTGGGAACTCTGTCGGAGGTGTGTGATAGTAATGACTCTCAAAATGACTGTCTAGAGATGCACACACACCACTTGAGATCATGACAATGGATGATGTGATAAAGGAGGGGTTGAATCAAGGATCCCAAAATGCACCTGGGATGTGCAGCCCAGCCGTCTGTTCCCCTCACTCGCAGCCAAAATGAACAATAAGAGCCCTTGCTAAGAAATATTACAATACGCTTCACGAAACACTGTTACCACCCTTTCCTTCTCCACAACACACACACTGAGCCTTGAGAAATCCAGCTTACAATACGAGGGGCAGGAACTGACCAGCCTATGAATACAGAGCCCCCCATTATCACACCATGTGTTCAGTCCCAACGCTGCGGTTCCCAGGCATGAGACGTTTTATTCAATTCAGTGAATGCCACTTGACAGAAAAAGAGAAAGAGAGAGGCTGTGAATGAAGAGAGTTAGTACGGCTAATTCATCCTTTATCTCCATAAACAGCATTTCATTGTAATAGACTTCTAATTGACTTTGGCCAATCTGCTCACTCGAGGATCTGAAAAGAGTCTTGGGGGGTTTGGGCTTGAATGCATGTGCCGTCAAAACAACCCTAAAATGTGACACCATGACAGGACTCTCAGGAAAAGAGAAGTAGGGCTGAGATTAAAAAAAAAAGAAAAAGGTGCACACTTTTCAAAGGTCAAATATATGTGACATGCTCATATTAGTGGCCAAAAGTGATATCCACCCTATAGGGAAATTGCCATCTTCACCATTTATTCAAATGTTATTAAAAACGTGTTTCAGATTTTGTAAGCATATTGTGCAATTGTGCTTGGAGTTAGTTGTTTTAATTGTCATAATGCAATGAAACATGCAGAATTATGCAGATACATTTTGGCCAGGCTGTCATACAAAGAAATTATGAATATGAAAACATGCAAAAACATAGTTTTTGCCAAATAATTTTGTCAGAAGTTTAGTGTTTTGTTCTTCCCTCATAGTTAAAATATTTTCTTCATATTTTTAAATGTTTAATCAAACTTTTAGGGTCATTAGACACCAATATCCAGTCTGGACATCGCTTTTGGCCACTATAGCCTATATTATTTTATATATATATATATATATAATGAAAGTTTTTCTACTTCCATGTGGTAATGAAATATTTTGTACGTGCAAATATCCATGAACAGAAACAATCACATTATGTCTTATCACAATAACAACAAATTTACTATTGTGAAATTTACTATTATGAAATGATAAGCAATATCACAAGCGCATAGATGTTTTGTGCAATGGTGCAAAATCAGTTTTGCAAAGTGAAAGATAATCTAATAGAGGAAGGAAAAACACACTAAGGTCAAACTTAAATCAATATGAGTAGGAAAAGTATTACCAACCCTGTGTTCAGAGACTCTGATATCCCACAATACACTTGAGGCATAAATCAGCGCCACTCTCTATAAAGAGGAAAAAGAGAACATTGGATTTTATTAGCAGCTGACATTCATCAAAAACAATACAATATCTGTACTTGCAGATATTATGTTATGTTTAAAAGATTATTTATACATTGTTCATGGAACGTTTTCTAACATTTTTAAAACAAAATGTTACTAATTGTTTCATATGGAGCCCCTAAAGGGACATGGTCAAGGAAAAAAATAGGAGATTGGAGGAAAAATTATGTCAATGTTTTTGCATTCTCTCACAAAATGTTTTGCGTTTGATCACAAGGGACAGAAACAAACCTTTTGCGAGTGAATGCACAGGAGGTTTCTCAGTGGGATGTAAGCATTTTGTGAGGGAACGCAAAGGTTTTTGGGGGAACGCAAAGGTTTTGCTAGAGACGCAAAAGCATTGAAATATATATTTTCCCTCCCATTTTATATCTTATATCAGAATGTCCCTTTTAGACGCTCCATAGCTTCAGAATGTTCAAAGAACATTCAATACATTTCCATGTTTGAAGAATGATTAAACAATAAAATGTTTTTCATGTACAGAGAACATTCAGAAATAATGTTTTCACAATGTTAGTTTAACATTCTAAGAACAAATTTTTGAACAAACTCCTTTTTTATAAAAAAAAGTTGTGCTTGAAAAGGTGCTTAATTGCTGTTTTTCTTTAAAATATATGTCCTTTAGTTAGGTATTTTCTTATCTATATGATTTTCTGTCCTGACATTTTTAAGTGTGGTTTAAGTAACTTTAGGCTATATCTTTTTAAGTAATAGTAACTTTTGGGAGCCACTGTAATTTGCAATTAATATTTGAGCAACCATAGATAATGAGCTGTGACAGCATTACATAAGTCATGTGGCTTTGTGTGCATATTTGTACTAATGTTTTGAGAACATTATCATAGAGCAAATAACTTTGAATAAGCATTCTATTAACGTACCTGGAAGAATTTTAGTCAAAGTCCCTTTAAGGCAAGACATTTCCCTCAGCGGCCATCTTTGAAAAGCTCCCATCTCTTTGAATGGGAAAACATCAAATTCTCTAAAGCAAGCTTACGATTAAATTTCATATATGAAATCCCAATGAAATCTGATAAAAACTGTCTCATAAATTTTGTTTCTAAATGCTCGAACCATGATAATAAACTATTTTTTTCAGGATGGGGCAAGCTAATGCGCATGTGCAGTCCGCGAACCAGAGCTTCTAACTTCAAACACTGCAGCTGCAGTGACGCGAAGACTTTACCAATCGGCGATTGGCTCTTTTATTTAGAAGGCGGGACTTATACAACGAGCGCACCATCTTTCTGAATAGGCTAGTCGTTGTTATTATTAGTTCATCACATTGAGAGAACCTTGCCAGAACATTAGACAAAGTTCTGAGAGCATTCCCTGTTAGATGGGTATACTGTTAGGAAAATCAAGATGTTACGGAATTTTGGGTAGAATATAAATCGAAAATGTTTATAGTTTGAGGTTGCTAATTGGAAACCTGACTTAATAGATTCCCTAAAATTATGTCTGAAAAGTAAAATAAGTTCTGAGAAACTGTAGCATTTGTTTGCAAATGCAATGAAATGCAGACATTTTTTAGTGTGGCTAAGTGTCCAAATACTTCCCATTCTGGTTTGCATAAGGTTTTAGTGTCTGCCATAACCAACTCAACCATTCCCATCTTATAAAAGCAAAGTGATATTTTAATAAACTGATATTTCAATATAAAATTTCAAAAGCTTTACCACAGAAGTTTAAATTCAGACGTTATGGAAAACAAAAGGTTTGTCTTCGAATGGATCTATGAATAGAAGCGTAAACAAGACTCCACACGAACAATTTTGCATTCAAACCGACCATAACTATACTGCAGACGGGCAAACAATGGTCATTTCCTGTGTTTAAAACCCTCTAAATAGCTTTTAAATGGCATAGAATTGGTCTGAGAGATACAAATCATTGTCCAGACAATAAAAGTGCTGCTTGTTTACGGACCCCTTCCATTAGGTCGGTGCCTGCCGGTGTCTAACTGAGAGACCCGTTACCCAGCATCCCCCACGGCCGAGGCCTATAGTGTAATTAGTAAACCATTACGTAAAGCCTTTGCATCAGTGCAACAAGGGCAGCGTTGCATTCCTGTGACTGTTTTTGCTGTTAAGCTCTAGTCAAGCTGCTTTTCAGGGTCAATGTTCAGTCAGAGGTTTGCTGGCCGTGGGATTCCAGTGATGCGTCTGAATATTTGTTATTTTATCGCTAATAAGAGAGATTCTTTGCGGTCTGCAAATTTTGCACCCTGACCTCTGTTTAAGGTCGAAGATGGTAAGGATAATAGATGCCTGTGTGTAAGGTGCAAAATTCCAAGAAGCTTTTTGTAATGCATGTTTTGTCAATGATGGCAATGCAATTTTACCATTATTTGCAACTGTAGGCTATTATAAAAACATTATTAGATAGCCTTGCCAATTATTTATGAGCTTAATTCTTATATTAGAGTTATCCATTAATCACCTTGTTACGGCTGGCAAACTGAAAAATTTGCTACAAAGCTCAAAACTCTTACACCGATATAGGACATAAGGACATAAAATAAAATATAATAATATAATATAATTTAGCCTATATATAATGTATTATCAGCTTGATTTTCTTCATCAACAATTATAGTCAAAGTGGGCTAAAAATGTAATTATGAGTTTTACAGTGCAGAATATGTATATATACAAAACATTACATTAAAATAGAGCAATTCTAATATTATGACAAATAATAAAAAATAAAATACAATACAATAAAAAATAAAACAATACAAAAAATCATGTATAGCCTACCTCAATTTGGACATAGAGGACAGACGTCATTATAACACAGACGTCATTATAACGAGGACAGACGTCATTATTAAGATTTTAAAATAAGGTTATCACATATTGTAAGACCTTGCATCGAGTGCCACCTGCTGGTCTTCATTCGCTCTATCAGCGATCTATCTATCATTTTATTTTCTTCATTTTTTTCTTTGGTAAGTAAATAATTTGGGAGCAATTTTGCTTACAATATTGCAAATATTTTTAGTGTGTGGGAACAATTTTTTTAGTCAACCACAACATTTAGTCTCTAAATAACTCAAATACCTCAAATAAAATATTCTAATTATTCTTGAACGAGCAAAAAAATTAATACATAATTGAAAATGTATTAATAAAAGAATAAAGCATGAAAAGTTAGTAGTACCTCCTGCCAACTCCAAGTAGTATTTTCTTCTTCTTCTTCTTCTTCTTCTTCTTCTGTCTTGTTTGTTTGGCGCAGGCGCATGCGCAGTCCGTCAGGCGGCTCCTCCGATCATGGAGGATGTTGATGTGCAAACCAGCTGCAAACTTTCTTCACTCTCACGAAACCTGCTGCATTAATCAGCCTCTGGTAATTACGACAATTGAACGATATTGGTTGATGAGCGTTGGCATTTCGTGGTGGTTTTTTAATTTGATGTTTTGTCTGGTTTATTTTTTAGGTTTGTGTGCCCGGTGGCTGTTTTTGTTTATTTCCTGTTGCTTGCATCTGAATTCAGATCAGCATCTGTTATTGACCGATATCATAGTATTAAGTGCTTCTGGATACTTTAAACCCTCGTTTAACGATATTTGCTGCTGTTCTGTGTGTATATGGATGATTATCGCAGCTTTAGCTGTGATTGCTAACTGTGTTTATGTGAGTCCAGCAATGAATGTGAATTAACTTCGTTTGGGATGTGAACTGCTTCGTTTTAATATACGAGTTGAAGACCGCATGCATGAGAAAAATCAAATCAAAAAGACCAATGACAGCTATGAGATAACGACAGGCAAAAATGAAATTGGTTGCTAATGGCAGTTAAGATTAACAGTCATAGCCTATACCTGAGAGAAGTAATGTATACAAATAATATTATATGTCAAGTAGGGGTGGGAGATATTGACAAAAATGAATATCTCGATATATTTTTTTAATATCTTGATATCGATATTCAGACGATATTTTTGCAATCCTTCGAAGAAATGTGTGCAAACTGGCAAAGAAGGTCCAGTTGGTCTTTTGACTTGCTGCATTTGACCTATTATTGTATAGAATTACTAGTACATAAAGATATGAGACATTATTGATTTAAAGACTCCTAAACTTTTTAAAATAATAATATATTATTCAATAAAGACTTTATTGTTCTTTTATATTTTTAATAGGGGTGTAACGGTTCACAAAATTCACGTTCGGTTCAATAAGATACAGTGGTGACTGGTGTCACGTTCGGTACGTTTTCGATACAGCAAAAATAAAGAAATGCCATAGAAATTTCCTATTTATTGAAAGAAAAATTATTTTTAAATAAGTGTGAGTTTTCCTACATCTTGAAACGTTTAGTTTTATAAATGGGGGTAATCTTTGAAGGATGAACAAATAATGTTTTGGTCATCACATTAAAAATAACATTTGAGTTTTGAAGTGCTGGAAAAAGATGTGCGACGTACTTGAAAGCATATAATATTTCTGCCAAACATGGTTACAAGTTAGTGTTACTACCATAGACTGTAAAAAAATATTAAATCCATGGTGAATGATCTGTGGACTTAAAACCTATAACTAGTTCATTCATGGAACGAAGTTTCTCCTGGTTTCCACGTCAGCGGTGTTTGATCAGTTAATAACGGAGAAATTGTAACGCTTCTCACTAGATCTAGCAGCGATGTTATTACTTAAGTGGCGAATTCAAATGCTTTGTTTACTGGATCTCTTATGTAGTAACGGTGTCGCTTAATCAAGATCGGCCGGCGCTGCGCTGACATTCGTCCGAACTGATAAACGGTCCGTGAAGCACAAAACAATGAGTTTCGTTCCGCTTTCATTACATTTGCCATTTGATGTTGCCCAACGTTGTGGTGTTCTCTCCAGCGCGGATTTTGGTTGGCAGGAAAAATGATCCAACCACCGGAATGGTTCGGTTTGTAATGCGTACCGAACCGATCTCTTGGGAAAATGTATTCCATCTTTTGGACTCATTATACAACGCAATTTTCTAATGATGCAATCACGAAGCTCGCCACTTGAGGACGCCACAGACCTTTAAGAAAAACTTTTTAACTTCAGACTTCATTTTTCCGCAAACAACGCATATTTTGCATTTTCTAGCAGCTATTTTATTAATCGTACATCGGCTTTACTCTTTACGATTTTGGATTGTTGCTTCAACCTAAGAAAGTCATAACACACAGGTGAGGTAAGAACTTCGTTGTTGTATATTGCAAATTAGTAGCAGCTTACTCTCGTGCAATTGAGGAATGATCGTGATTTTGTACAAAAAATAAAATAAAATGCAGTCAAACAAACCCCTACAGTATTAAAATCGATACATATAATTGTTTAGAAGGTTACAGTTTGCGTTATTTGTTTCCTCTTTAACTTCCTTCAGCTCTTTTCATGTTTGGGGGGTCGGATTGTACAAATTATGAAATATTCCATATCCCAATTTTGCATATCGTCCATACAAAAATTTGGATATTATCGTCTAAACGATATATCGCCCACCTCTAATGTCAAGTATTTATGTTCAGGTGTTATATTAAAAACAGAATATAACATATTGTGGTATATTAGTATAATAGGTTATATTCTAATCTTTTCCAGGTTGCCAGATCCTCTGCCATGAAATCCTCCTGATTAATTGGTAAAATGGCCGCTGAGCTGTTTCCTGCCAAAAAACTGCCCGCTGTCACAGCCAACGCTGTCCAACAGTACCATCAGCAGAACGTCAGCAACAACAACACCATTCAGGGATGTAACTGGCAAGGCTTGTATCCCACGATCAGAGAGAGGTAATTCACTCGTTCTCTTCCACTGCCTAGTGTGCTGCCTACCTTAGACACTGCATGTGATTTTGCACCAATGGCTAAAGGGTCTTTTCATTATTTATTTGTCCGTGCAGAAACTCAGTCATGTTCAACAACGAGCTGATGGCCGATATTCATTTTGTGGTGGGGCCTCCTGGAGGAACCCAGAGAGTGCCGGGACACAAGGTACAGAATTACCACCGTTCAACCGTGCAACAAAAATATGGGCATCTTATCACTCCAGTTTGTTGCAGAATGGTGAATCTCATGAAAACATTTGACAGATGGCTTTTATCCAAAGCGACTTAAAGGTGCTGTATGTAACTTTTTCACTCTACTAAGCATAAAAATACTATAACATGTTTGCAGATATTTAGGGTCATATCTCTAAAAAACACTTCTACAGCCAGTTATTTTACATGTTCCGTGTTGTCAGTCAGGTTTTGTTTTGGTCTGTGTGATTTCGCCCCACTGCCTGTTCACCCAATAGTATTTCGACACCGCGGGTTGCCAGTTGGCAGGAAACACAACGTATCACAGGCTTGGAAACGAGCAAACAAACTGAGTCAGCCTCAGTATCCATCTAAAAATCTCTATGAACAAGAGCATATTAAAACGCGGATAAATCAACTCATTAACTAACAGTCTGTAAGTCTCCTCTGTTATGTTGTCGATTGCGCTCACTGCTGTTGCGTGTCCTCCATCTGGCAACCCGCGTGAGCGTCAAGTCTGAGGAGGAGGAGGAGGAGGAGGAGGAGGAGGTGGGGTAAACAACGGTCTCTGATATTTTGAATTGGGACTGCAGTACCGATTTTGACCACTGGGTATTATTCTTACATACAGCACCTTTAAATTGCATTCAAGCTATACATATTTTTCAATTCATGTTTCCCCCTTTGAAATCGTACCATGACCTTTGAATTATATATATTATATATAAGTAATATATAAATACAAGAAATTAGATTGCCCAATTAGAAATCAAGTATTAAAATATTTTAATTAGAGACCCAAAGTTTGGCACATAAAGCTGTCTTTCAGTACTAAATTGAGATATTTTTTGCTGCTTATTGCCCTTAAAACAGTCAAATACACACAAAATAATGTCAAAATGCTGATCTTAGTGAGTTTTCACGTAAACAGTCAGTTATGTTTTAAGTGAACGCAAACAGATGAGAAAGAAAATGCATGTGTAACAGTATAATGGATCTGTCTTAAAGTGACAGCAGCCTAATATACCCGCTGCCAAATTTTATATATATATATATATATATATATATATATATATAATAAAAAAAATTGGACAGGGACATGTTGGTTACAGGTTTCATGAGATTCACTGTTAGCAAATGCAGGAATAAATGAAACTGAAAATGAGTGATGCTCTTAATCTTTGATTGATGCTCATGATCTCTGTTTGCATCCATTTTCTCTCTCTCTTTCAGTATGTCCTGGCTGTGGGCAGTTCTGTATTTCATGCCATGTTCTACGGAGAACTGGCTGAGGATAAGGATGAGATCCGGATCCCTGATGTGGAGCCACCTTCTTTCCTTGCCATGCTAAAGTATAACTTTCAGTCTCTTGCATATACATAGCCACAAAGCTAATAAAAGACGCAAAACTTAAATTTTGATATCATGGGGTTTTAAAGAAAACACTAGAGAATTAATTTTTCTAATAAAATAAATGTATTTTTAATATTGTATGAATTTTAGTATAATTAAAATTTTAATTAATATTTAAATTTAATATATTTTAATATATTTAAAAAATGTAATCAAATAAATATATTTTAAGGCTGCTAAAGAGAAAAATATATGGTGGAGAACACTAGTGAATATTTATATATTTAAATTGTATAAAATTATTACATTTTACTTTTTATATATTTTTTTAATAGAATAAATAATATAGATATAATATTATACTTTTTCCATTACAAAAATAACAATGATGTCATTGGGTCTTTAAAGATGAAGATAGTCTGAAACCAATAGTGAATATTTATATATTTTTATTTTATTTGAAAAGTATTTATTAATTTAATTATTGACCTTCCAAATAAAATATATACTTAATATTTTTGTTAAAATGTCTTTAAGGATAAAGATATATAATAGAGTCCAAAAGTCTGAGATCACTAGTGAATTTTTTTTTTCCTAATATATATTTAAAAAAAAGTATAATGTAATTTTACAATAATACATTTATTTATTTCTAAATCTAACATGGCATTACAAATTATATTTACATTAGCATAACAATTAGAGGGAATTATCATGAATTTCAGAATGTCTGAGTATTTGTTTCGCCTCTCATTTGCTTCAATGACAGCAGCATTAAGTAGAATTATGTTGCTCTCTGTTGTCAGGTATATCTACTGTGATGAGATCGACCTGTGTGCAGACACCGTCCTCGCCACACTGTACGCCGCCAAAAAATACATCGTTCCGCACTTGGCCCGCGCTTGCGTCAACTTCCTGGAGACGAGCCTGAGCGCTCGAAACGCCTGCGTCCTGCTCTCTCAGAGCTGCCTTTTCGAGGAGCCCGACCTCACTCAGCGCTGCTGGGAGGTCATCGACGCGCAGGCCGAACTCGCCCTCCGCTCCGAGGGATTCTGCGACATCGACACTCAGACTTTAGAGAGCATCCTTCGTCGTGAGACGCTCAACGCCAAGGAGATGGTGGTGTTCGACGCGGCGTTGAGCTGGGCGGAGGCTGAGTGTCAACGACAGGAACTCCAGCCCACCATCGAGAACAAACGGCTTGTTTTGGGAAAGTCCATCTATCTGATACGGATCCCGGCGATGGCGCTTGATGATTTCGCTAACGGCGTTGCGCAGTCGGGCGTGTTGACGCTCAACGAGACCAACGATATTTTCTTGTGGTACACGGCGGCCAAGAAACCAGAGCTGAAGTTCGTCTGCAAACCACGGAAAGGGTTGACGCCGCAGAAGTGCCACCGCTTTCAGTCGTGCGCGTACCGTAGCAATCAGTGGCGGTACCGCGGGCGCTGCGACAGCATCCAGTTCGCCGTGGACAAGCGCGTCTTCATCGCGGGGTTCGGGTTGTACGGCTCCAGCTGCGGTTCGGCCGAGTACCAGGCCAAGATAGAGCTGAAGCGTCAAGGCGTGACGCTCGGCGTCGCCATCATCAAATACTTCTCCGACGGCTCCAGCAACACCTTCCCCGTGTTCTTCGAGTACCCGGTGCAGATCGAACCCGACACGTTCTACACGGCCAGCGTGGTTCTGGACGGGAACGAGCTGAGTTATTTCGGCCAGGAGGGCATGACGGAGGTCCAGTGCGGGAAGGTGACCTTCCAGTTTCAGTGCTCCTCGGACAGCACCAACGGGACGGGTGTGCAAGGGGGGCAGATACCTGAACTCATATTTTATGCTTGAGAGAGCGTCCCGTTCACAACTGATTAATCAGAAACCAACGTTTTTTTGTTTTTGTTCCGCTAATGAAGTACTGCTCAAATTTTGCACAAAGGCTGCAGAAAGAATTAGATTCCTGACAATCCTCCTTATAGACTATATGATAAGCATTAGTGCACCTGAAAATGAAAATTCAGTCATTTACTCACCCTCATGTCCTTCTAAATGTGTATGATTTTATTTCTTCTGTAGAACATAAAAGTTCATGTTATGCTTGCTAAAAAAACACTTTAAAACATCTTAAAAGTGGTTCATATAACTATGAACTATGTGCGCTATAATATACACTGTGAAATATACACTGCTGTACAAAAGCTTGGGGTCAGAAAAATTATTATTTTGACAGAAATTAATACTTCTGTCCAGCAAAGATGCATTAAATTGATCAAAAGTGACAGTAAATGCATTCACAATGTTATAAAATATTTCTATTCTGCTGATATTTTTAACTTTCTAAGAATCCTGAAAAACAATGTCATGTTTTCCATGAAAATATTAAGAAGCACAACTGTTTTCAACATTGATAATAATCAGAAATGTTTCTTGAGCATCAAATCATCATATCAGAATGATTTCTGAAGGATCATGTGACACTGAAGACTGGAGTAATGATGCTGAAAATTCAGTTTTGATCACAGGAATAAATTACATTTCAAAATATGTTCAAATAGAAAATTATTTTACTGTAACAATATTTCACAATATTTACTATTTTCACTGTATTATTGATCAAATAAATGCAGCCTTGGTGAGCAGAAGAGACAAAAACATTTAAAAATGACTGAACCCAAACTTTGGAACAGTAGTGCAAGTTTGTTGATAAGTTTGTTGATCAGTTGAGGCCCTCAAGCTCTCAAATCTAGTTTCCAATCTCGCAAATTTGGTGTCAAGACGTGTCTTGCAATGTTTGACATTGTTGAAGCCGAAGGCAATTAGTTATTGCAAGTTTGGCAACTAAATGTGATGCCAAGTTTAAATATGCATGTGCAAATGAGATGAGAATTTCCTCACAGAAAGCTATCATACAATTTCAGATCACTTGGGAAATAATGCACAAGTCAAAGAGATGACATTAGCTTGAGCAAATGACCTAATTTTCATTTTTGTGTGACGTATTTTGCTGAGAGCCGAGATTAAGGGGCCGTTTACACGACACCGTTTTCAACTGAAAACGAGAACCTTTATACCCACTTTGACCGTTCATTTACATGACAGCGGCGTTTTGGGGGCCTAAAAATTCATACTTTTGAGGTTTCAAAGTGCAGGTTTCTGAAAATGATACCATTATCGTCTCCGTGTAAACTACGAAAACATGAATCCGTGAAAACGGTGACATTATGCGCTTGTGTGTTATGTGTTCAGTCTATAGGTGCGTAGTGTTAATTTACAAATTGACATCGCCATCTACTGGCCTGGCAGCAGAATACAGCGTTTTTAGTCGTTTTCACGGATCCGAATGTATCATTGTCGTGTAAACGTACCTTTAAAGTGCAAGTTTAGCTTTAAAGGATGTCTTTCACATTTCAGACAGGTAACCATTATAAAAAGGACCGTTATTCCTAGTGAAGTGTAAATTGTTGTAATTTCTTTATGACTTTGGAATGTAACAGTTAGCAGCTAGTGGTCAGTTTCCTGAAACGAAGCAGCGTTTTTAGTCGTTTTCGACGGATCTGTGTGAACAAAGATGGTTTGATAATATTGTAATTTGTTCGCGAAAAGCGCAAACGAAAAACTTTTCCATCTTTAGTTACATCGTTGACGTGTAAACGTAACTTTACCCTAAGATCCACTGATTTAGCTGGATAGATCTCCAAGCATTTATGAAAATGACTTAAGTAAGAACAAGTCTGCTAAAAAAAAATACATCTAAATCTTAACAGTTTAAACACATATAACATCTAGATCACGTAAATCTTCAAGAAGTGAGTGTTGGTAAAACTAAAACCCTCTAGGCACGGGCTCTCCTTTAGGTTTACGGGTCACATGATTGATTGTCTCGTGACTGGCAACGTTTAAGCTGAATTTTCATTCCGTTGATGTTTACCGTCTGCTCTGACTAACAGCAGACATGTGATTCTTTGTGAGAAAGATAATTTAATATCTTTAAATCTAATTTGTGATGTCACACGCTTGATTTACTCTACAAAATCATATTTGTATCACTTTGTGTGTTGTATCGTAATGAAACTGTATTTTACTGAACGCTAAAGTATTTGTATAATTTTTTTACTCTACACGTGAAGCACAATTTGTCCTGAAGCGTTTCGCTAAGAACTTATTTTCTCTACGTAATATTCATGTAATCCTATATTTTATAGCATTTTGGTGCAACACAATATTGTATGTTAGTGGCATGAAGTTAAACGGGGTTTTACAAAGACTAGGAGAAAGATAAATAGTGGTGCTGGTGAAGACAAAAATCACTATTACTATTGCTCAAACAAAGTATTAAACTTTGGTGCACAACTCGAGGTGTTCGGACACTTTTCCAAACTATTTTTGCCATAAAATGGGAAGAAAGAACCCCAACCTGAAACACGAAACTACCCTCAAGCTCTTTCAGATGACGTACATGTCGATGTCAAACTTTAATTGCACTATTTCTCATCAAGTAGTTGTTGTTTTTTTAACACTGTGGCTAAATCTAGAATCATTTCATTCTGTTGGTTGTCTCTCTTGAAATGCTCCATTGTGATCCAGACTGGAGTTTCATGTTACTTGGTCAAATCAACCTTAAAATCTGCAATTTGTGCCTTTTCTGTATTGGGTCTAATGGTGTGAACTACCCAAGCCTTTCTTACATGTACACTTTATATTCCTGGAACATGAATTGCGATGTTTTTACATGCTCCAAACACTGGTTACAGTCACTGGAATTGTAAGTGTGATAAGAGTTTTTCATTCATTCATTCACAGCTGTATTTAGATATACTGCACACGAGACAAGCCTGTTTCTTCTGTTGTTGAAAATGAGGTGCCTGTGAAAGTGCCAACAGACTTATTTGAATGTGTGGGCAGCGTTTTGTGTCATTATGAATAAAGCTAACTTCAACTCCAGTTTTTACAGTCTTGTCTTTTAGTAAAAATGTCACACTGAAGTATTTTTGGCTTTGTACAAACAGGCAGCAGAAAAAGTCACGCAAAAAAAGTAACTAAGTAACACAATTAGTTACTTTTAAGGGAGTAAGGGCTCATTCACGCTTTTGCTTTGAAAAACGTGAAACGCGGGCAGTGGAATTTGGGAAAAGCGCAATGTCTCGAGATGCGTTTTTTAATCTATATGTTCGTAAGCTATATTTATATGTTAAAGCCCAAATGCCAAGATTTTGATAGTAAGTGGAAAAAAAAAATGCAATCAAAGACATGCATGGGTCATTTTTCATGTACTCGTACATATACAGGTGAAACTCGAAAAATCTGAATATCGTGCAAAAGTTTGTGTATTTCAGTAATTCAAATTAGAAGGTGAAACTATATTTAGTATATATAACTATATACATATGCATGATTATACTTTTCAGAGGGCGAATATTTCTGTATTTAAAATCCTTTTTTTATTGATTTCATGTAATATTCAAATTTTCTGAGATTTTGAATTTGGGGTTTTCATAAGCTGTACGCCATATTCATCAAAATTATAACTTTTGCACAATCTACTAATTTTTCGAGTTTCACCTGTCTATAACTCCTATAACGAAATGAGATATTTTCACCAAATGTGACACTTATTTTTGGGCACACTCTTGATGACACAAAAAAAGTGTTGAGACTGCACCACTTGTTGGTGCTATAATTGAACAAAACATGAAATTTCATCTAACTAGTACCGTTGTTCTGAACTTCAAAATTGACATGCAGTGTCTTTGTTTCAGTTGATATCATAGTCCATTATGACACTGGTGTACCATGAAAAACATGGCCGTCATTTTAATTACAAAATGACAAAAAAAGATCCAAAGCTGTAACTGCAATGGTTTTGCATATTATAGTTTACGAACATTATGAAACTCAGTATGTTTCTTGGGCACCATGCCCTGAAGTTACTCAAAATGTTTAAGAGAAAAAAAATGAAATTATATTATAAGCAATTATATATCATTACAACTCAATGTATTTATGGGATGTCAAACTTTTTGCTAAATTTTCCCCAAATGTCTTTATTTACAAATGTTTGCAGTTGGTCTGCTGCTAGCTTTGTTGTTTGCTTCTGTTGTGCTTGGCCCTGATAATTGCTGATTGCAGCTATATTTTAAATCGTTTGCTGTAGTGTGTCAGTAGGAAATATTAGTTTACATTTCCAAACATTCATTTCGCCATTAATTGTAATAATCTAGTGAGATTTTTTGTATGCACAAGGAGTCTGACAACAGCCGGTATGAGCTGATCTCAACATCATCGAGTCCATCTGTGATTTCATGAAGAAACTGAGACCGATTAAATCCAGAAGAACTGCGGCAACGTCTCCGAGACACTTGAAGAAAATAAATTAAATAATTTAATATAATATATACAGAACTAAATTGAATATGATATATCGGAAAGTGTGTTCTGCAAAATAAAAATTTCAGTAAAAAAAAACATGATGTTTGGTTAGTAAGTCAAAAACGGCAGGTCAAGCATTAAAGTCTGATTAGATGTTTTAATGATTTTGAACTAGGAGATGATTTTATAGCAGCACTAATCATATTGCAAACAAAATATGAAGTTTATTATCAAACAGCTTTTCATTTTGTCCTCTAAAAGACATCACTCTCGTTCTCGGTCTACTTTGTCTTTTGTTTCTTGCGCGCTTGAAACTGTTGAGTTTTGTTCTTGATGGATTTGACGAGCAGTGATAAATTGGGGTCCATGACTTTAGTGGCGGATGAAGTCTCCGCTGGGATCTTCTGCTGTGTGGCTCGGCTCTTCAGCGTCTCCTCCTGACTCTGGTGCTCCTCCTCTCTGCGCCGCAGTTTCTCCATCAAGATGCTCTGCGTTGCTTTGGTCTTCTTGTAGGCCGGGTCGGACGGGTCCAGGTTGTAAAGATGGGACGTGAACATAGACTGGAAGCGCGGGTCGTGAACGTCCACCTGGAGAACCGTGGCAGAAATGGAGTTAAGAGTTGGCAAGTTTGATTCATTTTACAGAATCAGTTCAGAGAATCGATTCAAAACTGATTCAGTGAGTCACACACATACACACAAATCTTTTCTCTCCTGAAAATCTAAAAGGGTGAAAGTGATGTTTTGAGACTCTGACCTTGAAGTCGTCGTTTTCCAGTGGCGTGTGGCTCTTCAGGAGCTTCTTCCTCTTCTTCTTGCTCAGGTTCTGGTGCTCTACGATCTTGTCGTAATTGAAATGTTTGTGCTTGTCGTCTTCATCGTCAGCCATCAGCAGCTCCATCTCAGCCTGGAGATCACGACACAGTTGGTAATCATGATACATTTACCCATAAACACACGTTGTGACAGAAACGTACCCTTCGTCTCTCCAGCTCTTCCAGTTCTTCTGGTGTCCTCTCCTCATCCTTCTTCCTGCTCTTCTTGTTCTTTTTGTTTTCCAGGGATGCTGCAATAGAATTGACCTCATGGTTTAATCTCCCTCGTGTTGAATGTGTTGAAGTGTGAGGGGAATAAAGCGCAGGCTGACCTGTCGCGCCGAGCTCCTCTGTGAAGAAGGGGTCGTTGAGGTCAACATTAGCAGGAAGTTCATCATCACTGATCCCAGGCTCCGCCTCCAGCGCTTCCTGCACAAGAAAGACGGTGTATGAGTGAGTCAGAAGCACAGAAACGAAGGGCAAACGGGATGATTATTTCTCAGTTACACATTTACCTTCTTTCCTTTCCTCTTCTCTTTCTTTTTCTCCTTTTTCTTCTGCAGATATTCCTCCCACGGAGACAGTATATCTTTGCCCAACATTTTCTTCTTCACAAGCTTCTCAGTTGTTTCTTTCAGTCCTAAAAACAATCAAATAACATAAACATTAACATACATTATAACATACAATATTACAGTATATATATATTTTTTTTTCAATAGTTTATATTTACTTAAATATATTTATATGTGTGTGTTTATATATAATAATAAAAAATATATTTTTAAATATGTATGTATAAATTATTTTGTTAATTTTGTTTACACAATTGTTTTGTTTGTAATAGTTTATATTTACATATTTATATATATATATAAACATATACTTATATATATATATATATATATATATATATATATATAAATGTGTGTTCATATATACAATTAAAAACATAAAAATGTCTAGACATAAAGCATTTCTATATATGTATATATTATTATGTTAATTTTACATTATATATTTTTTTCACACATTCATGTACATATTTATTATATTTACTTAAAATATATATTATTATATTATTAATAATATAATTATAAACAATTATTATATATATAATTAATACTATAATAATATATAATGTTATTACATTTAAAACAAAATATTTATATATAATACTACGCTAATATAAAATTAAACAATAATACATAGAGAATAATTTTCTGCAATAATTAAAACATAATTATTTGATATATTTTTAGATTTTTATTAAATAAAAAATATTTATTATAATATTAATATTAAAATATGTTCTTTTAAAAATGAAGTAATATTAAAAAAAGAATATAAAACATAACACTTAATTTTTTAGATGAGGAGGAGAGTATCTCTGATACCTGGTACCCATGTGATCTCCATGTCCATGGCGTCATCATTCCCCTTGTCTTTGTCCTGAATGCTCTTCAGTAGATCCCTGTATTTGGCGATCTGCTCTGCGCTTTTCTTCCCCTTGCTGCCCTTCTTCTCCTCAGGAAGAGGCTGAGCCGGCTCCTCAGCTGAACATTCAAGACAACAAAACATTTAAAAGACAGTTCACCTGCACAAGGAGATGTTCGACAGGATGTTGATGCTGCTGCTCTTTTCCATACGATAGATGAGATTTAGTCATCACTAACCTTCCGTCTGTTTCTCTTCCTCCTCCTCTTCTTCCTCACTGGAGGAGGCCAGGTAAGCCTTAAAGTCCATGTCCAACAGCTCGTCCTTATTAAACTTCCGGCAGAGAGCAGTGACCCGGTCGTGATCCGTTTCATCCCACGTCAGCTCAACCTGATGACGGACAGCAGAAGTTACTGTATACCGAGTTCAGGCGATCAGATCTCGTGTAGTGTTCAGTGAGACAGACCTTGGCTGTGGTCGTGGCCGCCGATGTGAAGAGCTTGGGCTTGTAGGAACCATAATCCACATCGGTCGCTCGGTCCTTCGGCTCATCGTCAAACGTCACGTCATCAGGGATGAACCTGGAAAATGCCCACAGACACCAGCATGAACCAATCACAACCGACAAATAAATCTCTAAGAGATGATGAATTTTTAAAAAGAAATTCAAGTGCTAAGTTCTTAGAAATGTAATCAGATTTGTATTCTTGATGGTTTCAGTTTTAAACACCATTTATACCATTTTTAGGCGGGAACTCTGGGAACGTGAGGGACTCACCGCAGGTCGATCATCGAGCAGCTGCTCTCGTACTCGAGGCCGTCACACTCCTCGTAAATCTTCACCGCTGTTTCGACGGACTCACACTCCACCACGGCGTAGTAATACCTCAGACGCTTGAACTGATAGTCACGCACTTTCTCCCGGCAGATCCTGAAAACACATGGAAGACCTTCATCATAAAACACTGAGCTGAAATAATGAGGGTTCCTCTGATCGGAAAAAAATAACACTGTCCTTTAAAACCATTCAGAGAGAATATAAAAATAGAAGACATGAAATATTATCAAAAGGGTGAAATATACAGTTATATAGTATGTTTTTTGTGTGTTATTTTAAAACAACTCTCTTATACTCAAGACGGTTGCATTTATTTGATTAAAAATACAGTAAAAACTGTAATATTGTGACAATTTAAAATAACAGTTTTCCATGTAAAATGTAGTATATTCCTGTGATCAAAGTTGAATTTTCTGAATCGTAACTCCAGTCTTCGGTCACATGATCCTAATATGATCTAATATGATGATTTGATTGCTCAAGAAAAATGTATTATTATCAAGGTTGAAAACAGTTTGTATTTGAAAGGAAACAGTGATACATTTTTGTCAGGATTCTTTGATGAATCGAATGATTTGAAATCGAAATCGTTCGCCACATTATGAATGTCTTTGCTGTCATACATTTAATGCATCGTTGCTGAATCAATGTGTTCATTTCAATGAAAAATAAATGACTGACCCAAACTTCTTGAACGGCATTCCAGCTAAAATCATTAGATCACTTTTTTTATCTATCAGTGTAGCATGCAACACAGCACACACTACTCTGATAACCATAAAAACACAAAGCATTGGGTGAAAAAGACACATTTTAATCAGACTGAAATATTTTTATAGTCCAGTTTTTAGTATTGAATGAATTAGAAGTATGTTTTAAATCAGTGACAAATTTTTTGTGACTAGGTTTGTTTGCAATGCATTCTGGTATTGCCTTCAGTAGTGTAAACTGTAAACCCCAATAAGGGTACCTTTGCTCCTCTGTGTCTGCGTCGGGGTCGTCTGGGAGGCTGGTGAGCTCCAGCGGACCCTGGGTCTGTTCTGCGCTCATCCTCTCCTTCCCAAACTCAGACGGGTAGATCTGACGAATGCACGACAACCGTTCAGACTCACAGCCGCAGCACGAACGGAAATGATAAAGGGATCGTGGGAGGAGGAAGAGAAGGGATAGTTACCGTCACAGACAGCACTACGCCTTCTTTGGGCTTGAACGAATTGAAGAGAGCCAGCAGATCTTTAGCTTTCAGTCTGTCCCAGTCAATGTTACAAACTGCCAACCGCTTTGAAGTCTAAACAGAAAATAACACACTAAAACATACATGATATGTAAAGTAATTCTTTCAATTGCATTATGCAAAAAGATTAATTTGGTGGGGAAAATGTGTTATATTTTATTTTATTCAATTTTAATTTAATATAAATCATGTTAAATATATTATATATAACACAAAAAAATATAAAATATAATTTTCATTAAACAAATATACTAACGTTCAAAAGTATGATGTCAGTAAGATTTTTCTTTAAAAAAATTAACACTTTTATTTAGTAAGGATGCATTAAATTAATCAAAAGTGACAGTAAAGACTGAAAAGACATTTATAATCTTGCTAAAGATTTTCTATTTCACATAAATGAAGCAGCACAACTGTTTTCAACATTAATAATAATCAGAAATGTTTCTTGAGCATCAAATCATCATGTTAGAATGATTTGTGAAGGATCATGTGACACTGAAGACTAAAAATCCAGCTTTAATTACAAGAATAAATTAAATTTGACTATATTTTCACATAGAAAACTGTTATTTACAATTGTAATAATATTTCACAACATTACAGTTTTGAATGTATTTTCGATCAAATAAATGCAGCCCTGGTGAGCAGAAGAGCGTTTGAACGGTAGTGTATATGATTAATGTTTGTGTTTGTATGATTAATAAAGTGTTTGGATGAAATCTCACATTGTCACCGCGTGGAGCATCTTTACACATCTCTCCCCAGTCATGCTCAATCTCCTCTTCCTCCAACTCATCATCATCATCTTCATCAGAGCTGGTCTCAATGTTACCCTTTCCCCTGGCCAGATCAGGTCCTTTCTCGTCATCTTCATCTGACTCGCTCTCATCATCTTCATCATCATCTTCACCTTCAGAAGAACCACCTTCTTCATCCTCTTCATCACCAGATCTCTCATCTTCATCTGATAAAACCAATAAAAATTGTCTCAATCCACAAATAACATAAACAAACACCCCTCAAGAATATATAAACATACTTATCAAAATGACAAATAAGATGACTGATCAAAAACAAACAATATGCTAAACAAAACCGTTACATAAGTTCAATAAATCCGCAGTACCTTCTTCAAACACTCTCACTCCCTTTATCAACGGCTCTTTAGTTTTCTTCGGTTTTTCTGACTTCAGGACCTTCTCCGCTTCTTCCTCCTCCTCAGATTCATCGCTCTCATCTTCATCCTCAACCTGAGGTTCCTCATCAGCTTTCTTTTCCTTCTCTGTGTTTTCTGTCTTCTCGTCCTCCTCTTCGGAGTCAGAGAGCTTGTAGAAGCGCTTGAGGTCCTCGGTGGTCGTGTGGTTGACGGGTCGGCCCCGTTTATCCACTGTGTACTTCAGCTTAAAGCGCTGGTCGTGGAACATGGACTGGAAACGCTCGTCGATCTTGACCTTGCGCTCTCTGTTGGGCATCTCCCAGAAGCGAGGGTCCTTTTTAACTTTGGAGAAGCGGTCGTCACCACTTGCAGTGTTTTTGGAAGTCATGGTGATTATTTGGAAGAACCCAGTTAAAGTATTAACCTGTGGAAAAAACAAAAGAGGTTCACTTCTGGTTCATGTGAAATCAGTTGCATAGAATCACATGAAGTACCTGTCAATGTATATCCATTTAAAGAAATGTCACGACATATTTCTTACGCAGACAGCCCAAAATAATGCGTTTCTTGAGTGTTTTCTTTATAGTGAAACAAACTAAATCAATTACTGATTTTAATAAGAGATGTTACAGCAAAACAAACCCAAAAATATGGTAGAGTGGGGCTAGTTGTCACAGTGTTTACTGCAGTGCTTATTAGTGTAATTTTATTTTTTATTTTCAATTACAGAGCATTATATTTTATAATGTATACTTGTCAATAGGCTATATGCATGCTCTTTTTTTGTTTTGTATTTATTTGTTTACAGTGTGTATGTGATTTACACAGCACACATTTTGTTCTATTGTATATGACTGTAATGACAAACTGAAACATTCAGCATGCCTTTAATTTACAGCACAGGACACGAAACAAGAATTCAGCACAAAACGGACTCCACAACAAATAAAACAGTTATTTAAAGGCCAATACTGACCTACTGGTTTTTCGTGCGATGTTGCGGAGTTCCACACGTGTTTTCCCGTGATGCTTCACTATTTCACTACTTCCGTGACCTCTTTGAAACCCCGCCTTCTTTTTCCTACGGCGCGTCGAAAAGTTCAAAACACACCAGAAGCGAGCGTCTGTCCTCTTATCTTTCGACTGTGTGGGAAGCTGAGGAAGTGTTATTGTACTTCATTAAACAGTTACAAATAATAATCAAAAAATAAAACAAAATAAAAAATAATTTTCGTTATTTGAAATAAAATAAACGTTAACTGAAATAAAACAAAATACAAACAACTTAAACATTTATTTCAGCTAGTTGCCAAAGCAACATTTCTCGTTTTCATTTAGTTTTAAATGATGTACTAAAATAACTAAAACTATAACTGAAATAAAATATATATATATAATAACTTTTATTTTTAGAAAAACTAACAACGAAATCACAAAAACTTTAAACAAAATTGAAATACAAACCGAAAATATGAAGACGAAAAAACTACTATAAATAAGCTACTAAAATAACACTGATTTGTCTAATCGAGCTCGAAATTTATGAATAAACGTACAAATAAGAAAATCTTCAATCAATTCCATTATTCATCATCAGTTTTAAATCACTCTTAAATATAATTATTATTAGTATTAGCAATATTGGTATTATAACCTTTAAAGAATAAAACATTTAGTTTGAAATAAAGTCACACTTTTTATGTTTGTCAATCGTTCTGTATATTTAGACGTTTCCCCTTTGCTTTTCGTTGTAGAATAGGATAGAATAGAATAGAATAGAATAGAATAGAATAGAATAGAATAGAAATTTTTGGTTGAACAATCGCTTTAAACTGACTCCGGTCCATGCTCCAGTCCAGTATGATGGTCTGATCCATTCCACATTTTACCTCACATCTCCCTGTTGTGTGACGCAAAGCTGAGCTCTGTTTTTAGAGGCACACAGATGAAGTGTGTTTGAAAGTGTTATGAAATGTATTTGAAATTAGTATGTGTTGAAATGAGAATGAATTAGTAAGCATGAATATCAGTGTGAAAAGCCTCCTATGTGTGTCGAGAGGATGGAGGCGTTTCTCCTCCACGCAAGGAGGCGCGATGAACGTGTTTGACAGGAACATGAAGCGCAAGCAGAAAGAATGGGCATCATCTTTACGGGACAGCGACAAATACGATTACCTTCGAGACGAGGTGAGATAGATGTATTTCTGATACCTGCGTTTGTTTCTACGAGAAGTCAAACTGTGTGTGATCTTCTGCTTTCATGGATTGTGTTTGCAGGTGGCGAGCAGATTGGCAGACAGAGTCTATGACGTCTCAAGGTCACTGTCCACATATTAAACGCATAATAAAGGGAAAGTTCACCCAAAAATGAAAATTCTGTCATCATTTACTCACCCTCATGTTGTTCAAAACCTGCATGAAGTTCTTTCTTCTGCTGAACACAGAAGAAAATATTTTGAAGAATGTTGGTATAACCAAACAGTTGATGGGCATCATTGACCAATATTTTATTTTCGATACTATGTAAGTCAATGGGTCCCATCAACTGTTTGGTTACCAACATTCTTCAAAATATCTTCTTTTGTTCTTTCTTCTAACAGAAGAACAAACACTATATAGTCCCAGGAATAACTCTAACAGAAGAAAGAAACTTAAAGGAATGGTTCAGTCAAAAATGAAAATTTCAGACATTTTATATACATGTAATGTAGTTCCAGACCCGTTTGACTTTATTCTGTTTTGTGGGACAGAAAAGGAGATGTTGAGCTGAATGTCCGATCGGCTGTTTACCGCACAATAGCAGTAAATGAGGACTGGGGCTCTTGACCTCTAAAAAAGCAGCGTGGAAGTGCTCCATACGACTTTTGTGCTATTTTTCTAGTCTAGTCTTTCCAGTCATATGGTAGCTCTGGGTAATGAACAGACAATTGTATTTTTTATTGCATTTTAGGAGCTCAAGAAATCCAGTCCCCATCCACTTTCATTGCAACAGCAATGTCTAATTTTGTGTTAACCAGAACAAATGTAGTCATGTGGATTTTGAATAACATGAGGGTGAGAAAATAACAAAATGTAAGTTTTTGATCCCCTAAATGTCACTGCAGGACTTTCCCTCTGGCTTTGGATGTAGGATGTGGGAAGAGTCACATCGCAGAGCATTTGAGTAAGGTAGAACTGTTCCTGATGTTACAGTGAATGGCATTGTTAAAGAAAAATTAAGATTTGTCATAATTTACTTAACCTCATTTTTTTTTAATACATAAGATAATTTGAAGAATGTTTACATTACTCTTTTCATACAAAGTTCTGTCATGAAACTCTAGATGGCGTAAGCTAATAGGTCCTTAACTCAACCTGCTTGCAATCACATCGTTCTCTATCGGGCACAGCTGATTGGTTCCTGCTGTATCAGTAGCCAATCAGCTCGCTGCTCAACATTCAAATACTTAGTCAGCATTTGCTATAGAAGTTTGCAGTGTGCTTTCAGAAACCCTCCACCTTCCCCAGCTCCACCTGTATAGATTTGCTATAGGTAATTCATGTATGCTATATTGTACAACAGCAGCATAACAGAGCTATTACGCCAAGACCAAATATATCAACATTATCATGTCCATCACCATCCCAAACACATGAGTTGTCATGACAGAAATATAATGAAAGTGAATGGAGACTAGGGCTGTCGAACTCCTAGTGTGCTATATTGGTTTTGAGACACTAGAAGCTTGACATTCCCTCATCACTATGTATTTTTATTGCATGGAAAAGAGCAGCGTGAACATTCTTTACAACGTCTCCTTTTGTGTTCTTAAAAAAGAAGGTCATACAGGTTTGGAATGACATGAAGACAAGTAAATTATTCCTTTCTGTGTTCTCTCTCTTCTCAGGAGGTTGTTGAACGTCTCTTCTTAACAGACGTCTCAGACTCTTCCCTGGTAAGAGATTGCACACGTCTTTATTTCATTGATGTGATAAAGTAAAGACATATACAGTGTTACTTAAGATTTCTATTTCAAATAAATGCTTTTTTTTTTAACTTTCACCAAAACATGTATCATGGTTTCCACACAAATATGAAGCAGCACAACTGTTTTTCAACATTGACAATAATCAGAAATGTTTTTTGAGCATCAAATCAGCATATCATGATTTCTGAAGGATCATGTGACACTGAAGACGGGAGTAATGATGCTGAAAATTCAGCTTTACATTAGAGGTCTGCACTCCCGCGGGAGTCCCGCGGGACCCGCGGGTCCCGACGCAAAACAGTGCGGCGCGGGACAAATTTTTAAAGGTCATTGCGGGAGCGGGCGGGATGATGAGGTGCACTTGCGGGTGCGGGCGGGAGGGATGATACGCTGCACTCCCGCAAATTAAATATGAGTGTAAAGTAAAATATATAAATGATTTAAGTAGCGTACATAATTTGTAGTTGTGAGGGAGATTCTGATTGGCAGCAATAAAAACGTTTTAAGCAGCCTAAACTTGTGAATGTTGTCGGGTAGGGCGGGGCCTAATCTCACGCACACTTGTTTAGAGACAATTCCTTTCCCGCTGCTCCGAGTTCGAATTCGAAAGCTAGTTCAAGTTCAAAATAGACAGCATGGACGAGGAACAGAGCGCCTCTAGTGCTTCAGATAAAGTACAGTTGTGAATATTATGCTGTTCGTAATATGGGACCAATAAATATGTTACCAAGTATTGGTAAGGAATTTTGTGTGCACGCATTTTTTTCCCCAAGACCTTTCGTCAGACAGAAAGTGCGGGCGGGAGCGGGACATTATATCACAGATGCGGGCGGGAGCGGTACTAAAAATGACAAATCTTTGCGGGAGCGGGCGGGAGCGGGACTGAACACTGCGGGAGCGGGCGGGAGCGGGTCTGAAAATTGTGTCCCGCGCAGACCTCTACTTTACATCACAGGAATAAATTACATTTAAAAATGTATTCAAATAGTTTTTTTAAATTGTAATAATATTTCACAATATCACTGTTTTTTTTAATCAAATAAATGCAGTAGAATGAGCAGAAGAGATTTTTTTTTTTTTTTACTTACAGGCCCCAAACTTTTCAACATAAATTTACTTGAACCTTCTCTCTCCTCCTTGTTTTTCAGAGGAACAGGAGGGAATGTGAGATTCCTACTCACTGTGTTGTGGCGGATGAGGAGTTCCTGCCCTTTAAAGAAAACACATTTGACCTAGTGCTCAGCAGCCTGAGGTACTGTACCACCCCAGTGCATGATGGGAAATGTAAAGATGAACTCTCATTTATAAACCCGTATTCGTCTCCTCAGTCTGCACTGGATCAACGACCTTCCTGGAGCTTTGAGACAGGTATGAGGATCTAGGCAAGTGTGCGTTCCTGTGGTGCATGAGTACTATTTAACAAACCGAAATTCCCTCTTTTTGTCATTCAGATCCACCATGTGTTGAAGCCAGATGGCGTGTTCATTGGAGCGATGGTTGGCGGTGAGACGCTCTACGAGCTGCGATGTTCTCTGCAGTTAGCCGAGCTGGAGAGGGAGGGCGGGTTTGCGCCCCATATCTCACCCTACACAGCCGTCACTGACCTGGGCAACCTGCTGGGACAGGCCCGATTCAACATGCTCACTGTGGTACGAGTATTCAATATATCTCAATTCAAAGATTCAGCTTCAGTAGTGGCCTAAAGTGAGGTCCGGCCTATGGAAATTGACATCATCTCCCTTTATTCAAAAGTTATTAGCAATCAGCATCGCACACCTGCAGGTGATAGGTGCGTGGGAGAAAAGACCAAATGAGTCAGATCAAAAATCGGCAAAAACAAGGAAATCCCGTACACTGTCAATACTTGCAAACGAGTATTACAATTTTATAAGCAACGTTTCGGTCTCATGACCTTCATCAGGCATGTACAATTATACTTTTCAAGCTCAATCACATTTAAAATGATCACATGACCAATCACTGTACAGATCCATTAATAACTAATTAAGCTCAATGACTGAATACATAATTAACACCACATCATCATAAACAGTAACAAACATAATTGTTCATAATCTCAAAGGAAAAAAATTTAACTTTATATGTAACATCACATTAAAGGTGCAATGTGTAATATTTCTGAGGATCTATTGACAGAAATGCAATATAAGATCCATAACTATGTTTTCAGTGGTGTAGAAAGACCTTGCATAATGAACCGTTATGTTTTTATTACCTTAGAATGAGACATTCATATCTCCATAACCGCGGGCGCCCCCTTCTATGGAGGTCGACATGTTTCTACAGTAGCCCTAAACGGACAAACGCATTTTG
Organism: Siphateles boraxobius; assembly: GCF_051911475.1. NCBI lineage: Eukaryota > Metazoa > Chordata > Actinopteri > Cypriniformes > Leuciscidae > Siphateles > Siphateles boraxobius. The sequence goes on along the minus strand of NW_027508908.1, from coordinate 3,063,862 downwards.
TTACTATGTTGCTCTTCGTGTAAGGAAGCAAGCTTAGTTCAGCGAATAAAAAACTGACACAATGATGAACAATAATAACAATAATATTCACAATAACATATAGTTTTACTTAACAATTAAGTAAACATAATTTCTTAATTTATCCTTGTAAAGAAACCTCATTGCTGAACTGGCTACTCTCTGCTGTCTCAGACGATGACATATTTTCCTGTCGGCCACCGTAACTTTTGCTGGTTGCAATGCCTATGTCACGAAAAAATTGAAGACCAGAAGTTTTTCTTTTAGTAGGGATACGGCTCTTCCGGTTAGCTTTTTACAATGGCAGAGTCCGATAGATACCGGTGGACGAAATCTCTCCGCAACCTGCCTGAAGTCACATATGGCGCTGTGGTTCGGATGGTAAATTAACACTCTCAAGTGGGAAAGCGTGAAAGCTGAGGTATGGCTGTCTGCAAAGCAACCCGGTACACTACAACAACAGCTGCGGGTGTAGCCTGCCGTTCGCCATAAGGTAAACATTTCTATGGTAACAGTGAGTTGGACCAATCAGCAGACTTTGCTACTACGCTTAGGATTGTGGGTAGTGTAGTTGTTTTTAATCGCGGATAAAACACGTTTTTCTTAAAACAAGCTTGATTTCATAGGAACTTCTACAGGAGCAAAAACCTTCGTTTCACAACCTCATAGCTTGTGGTCAATCTACCTCGGATGGTTTAGACATTATGGCTGATAATCTAAATCCTTATTGAGAAATACTGTTGACCGGAAGTTCTGTATCCCTACTCCGCGTTCCGGAAGCAGGAAGTGTGACATAGGCCAATTCGTAACCTCACCACTAGATTCCGCTAAAAATCACACACTGCACCTTTAAATAATACTTCATCATTTATACCTCTAGATGATAAAGTCTGAAGGGTAAAAATCCAATACAGTTTGAATAGTATAATCTTATATGCCTGATGAAGGTCATGAGACCGAAACATTGTTTATAAAATTTTGATACTCGTTTGCAAGAATTGATCGTCTGCGGGATTTCCTTATTTTTTCAAATGTTATTAAAAATGTGTTAAATTTGTAAGCTATAAGCATATTGTGTAGTTGTTTTATTTTGAGTCAAGCTAGTTTGCCTTTTTTGCCAAATAACTTTGTCAGAACCAAGTTTAGTGTTTTATTCTTCCCTCATATTTAAAAATCTAAAAGATTATTCCTCATATTTGAATGGTTTAATCAAACTTGAAGGGTCATTAAAAATTTAAAATAAATGTCCCCTCCGAACATCACTTTTGGCCACTGCTGTACATAACCCGCAGTGCTTTATAGCAGTCACTGTTTATATATTGCATTTTAAGGGATCTGTTTGATTTGAATAATGAGTAATTCTATTGAGGCTCATTATTGTGTGGTAATCCAGGACATTGATGAAGTTCAGGTCCATTACCCTGGTATGCTGGAGGTCATGAGTGATTTACAAGGTAAACTCTGCGTCTTATAAATTTGGTGATTTGTGGTAAAAATGAAGGAGAATGTGTTTATGGTTTATTCCTGCACTTCAGGTATGGGTGAGAGCAACTGTGCGTGGAACAGGAAGTCACTCCTGCAAAGAGACACTATACTGGCGGCTGCTGCCATTTATAAAGGTGAGACGCAAACCGTGAACTGCAGCCTTACGCATGGAGGATTCACTCAAATGTAACTATAGCTATGTTTCCATCCACCTATTTTTATGCAGGTTTTGGGATATCGCATAAAAACGATGGACGGAAAGTTTGGAAACGGCAAGAATTTGCATAAATTGTAAGAATGCGCATAAAAAAATGTATGCGCTCAATTGAGGCAGTCTCTTTATTACAGATATTTTCCACCAATTTTCACGGAAGTGACGATTTTGTTCTCTTTAACACATGGGATGGAAACTGTGCTTTATTCGCAAATGTTTTATACGATACTCCAATCCTGCGCATGAGTTAAATTTGCATATTTGGATGGAAACGTAACTAATATTATGTAATAATATTATTTATTTTAAATTAACATTGTAATGACAATTTAAATTTCCATAGTATTTATTTTATTATATATTTATTATTTTAACCGTTATAATTCTACGTAGAATAGTGGTTTTCAACCAGGAGACAGATAGATTGATGTATTAAAAAATTTAAAATAAGATAAAACAATGTTTTAAAAAAAGCCTAAATGGTTAAAAATCAGGATGTAAGACGTAATCATGTAATTCTCATGATTTTGGACAAACTGTGAGGACATTTTTCAAAAGTGTGATTTACAGACCTGGGAAAGTTTAAGTAATTTATAATGAGTATAATTTATATTTGTATTTTTATATAAATTTAGTCAAGCCATAACATTTTATCAGGTAGAAAATTGATATTTAATCAAGAAGTAATGTAGATTCTTAGGTAATAAAAAGTGTAAACTATAAAGAACATTCAGTTTTTGGAATTACGGAATTTTAATTATTTATAATTAGGTTATTTATTTAGTTTAGATTTTAGTTAAAAAAAGAAAATTAGCAGTTTTGTCATTATAGCAGAAGGACCTTCAAATATTGTCTTTGCCAATGGATTCAATAAGGTTAGGAACCACTGATTTTGAATGATAAATTATTTTCTTAACCTAAATGAGATTGATGACCCTAGATATTGTGTAATTCTATTAACGTCATTTCTTTTAGAGATGTACGGCAGTGAAGATGGCTCAGTTCCAGCCACGTTTCAGATCCTCTACATGATTGGCTGGAAGCCTCATGATTCTCAGGTCTGTTGCATTTTCATTGGTCAGAATGGCACAAACAGCCAATCACATTCCACCAAAAGTGAAACTGTAGTCAGATTCTGATTTTGCCATCTTGTGTTCAATTTACAGGCGAAACCAGCAAAACGGGGTTCGGCGAACGTCTCGTTCGCGGATTTATCAATAATAGACAAACTTCAGACCGACCACCAGAAAACCAATGACAAGTCCTAGGAGCCAAGTTTTATCCCTCAAATCAACTTATGTGCTTTGAAGGATCTGCTTTAATTACATGATTACACTGAAATGTTGCATCAACAAACTGTATTTTTGCAAATGTACTCCAACATAAACCATGAATTAAATATGGTGCTAAACAGTTTGCCTTATTCTCTAAAACTGAGTTACCAAATCATGTTACTAACAAATGATTACATTCAGTTTCAGAAATAAAAATGCAAATGAAAATATTGTTTTAAAAATGTATGCATTTTACACTCAGCACTCTTTTCAAGTGTTCTACAGTCCAACTAGCTCAAGAAAATCCTAACGGCTAATATAGCAGTACTATCACTTTCCTCCAAACATCACGAGAACAAGCTCCTCTGTACAGATCAAGTGTACAATACATTTACATATACATATGGCTTTATAGTGCTGAACATTAATCCTTCTCCATATTCAAATTACAGCATATTCTACATTAAAAGCCCTTTAACTGCGTCCAGGGCAGTGAGCAGGACAATCATTTCTGGTTCTGGAAGACATTGGCTCACAGTACATGTGGCATTTTGTGAGCTTTGACCTCTTAGTGGTTATTAAAAAACATATCTGCTAAATGTTAGCATGAGTATAATGAATGGTAATGAGCATATATGGATTGGAGCCAATCAGAGGCCTCCGTTCTCATTAATGGCAGTCACAACAAAGTAAAGCAGTGGCGATTCATTATATGCAGCAACTTAAACATGAACTTGGTTTAAAGTGAATCACAAACCCAAGTAGCAGCTACAGGACGTCCTGTTTGTCCACAGAAAAAGGCTTCATGGTCCTCGATGTAAACACAAGATGTTTGAAGCAGGTTATGGTGACCATCGGTTGTCATATAAACATATTTCATTTTCTTTGATGCATTTTAAAGCTCAATTACAGCCAACAAGGCACTAACACAACTATTTACATCTACTTTGGATCCTTTTTTCAATCTTTTCTCATTCCTCCTTCACCTGATTTCCAACTTTCCTGAGTGCGTTCATGAGAATACGAGTGTGTTCATGAGAATACGAGTGAATCCAGGTCATATTTCACCTCAAAAAAAAAAAAAAAAAAAAGCAGATTTTTTTTATTAGTAGTATTGTTTCCATTATGATATTATTTACATGACAATATAAAGAGAAAAAAATATTATTTAAAGTGATTGTAAAGTATGGTAGCATTGGTTGTATTTTTTATAATAAAAAATATTTTAGTAATTTTTAACGTGAATACAGTAAACAAATTCTGAATCACCCAAGAATAACAAACAACAAAAAAAACCCTCAAAAGTAAAAACTAATTTGAAGGTAAAACGTGCTTAATTGTCATGCAAATAATGTCACAGTGAGGTTTTTTTTTAAATGGAGAATATAATTTCTTTTTTTTTTCTTTGATTTTAGGGTAAAATGTCTTGGTTTGTGAGTAAATCAGTTTATATTAATGTGTGTGTGTGTGTGTGTGTGTGTGTGTGTGTGTGTATCAGAGAGCTGCATAAAGTGCATGTGAATGAGTGTTTATGTGGTTTATTTGTATGTGTGTGTATGTGTGTGTGTGTGTGTGTCAGCCCGTCCCGTGACTGCTGTAGTCGAACACTCCCTTCTTAAAGAAAGGAGAGATGTCGCACACGGCGTGTTTGGAGAGCTGTAATCCACACTCGTCCGTTCTCAGAGGAGAAGAGAAGGATGATGTCATCATCACATGGAAGAAGTTCCGCAGGTATTGCTGGTAAACAATGACATCATCAGCATCTTAGATTAGAAAAACACCTTCACTAAACACAGTGAACACATCTGATTACCTCCAACTGATTCCGGCGTTCCGCAATCATTCTTTCATCTCGGTTTCCAAAAATCTTTTTGGGAGGGAAGGCCAAAGCCGCGAGCTAGAACAAGACATTCACAAATTAAAATATATCTAATATTCCAAAGCTGGGAGAATCTCACGAAAACACGGCAAGATTATATTTAAATAAAATAAAGTGGGGGGAAAAAATGGTTGATCTTATATTTTCTTTAAGCAAAATGTTTAACTATTTTGGTGTGAAATATATTTATAGGAATGATATATAAATATTTAAAATAATGATAAAAAAATAAAAACGGACAGGTTACATTAATAAATTTGATCTAAAATCTATTTAATCTTTTGCATTTATCCAGAACAACCTGTGATGCATGAAGCTTATTGCATGAAAAAAATGCATAAATAAATAAATAAAAATAAATGTACGGTCCTAAGAATCTGCTTAACTTTTCTTTAAGCATAATATTTAATTATTTTGGGTTGAAATACATTTATTTGAATAATAATAATAACTCAATAATAATCATTACAAATTTACAAGTTACATACATGAATTTGATCTGAAATTAATTTAATATTTTATGTTTATGCATTTTTCCAAAGCAACTTATGATGGGACAGTCATCTCCCAGTTGGACCCTACTCAGGCAGGGCTAGACAGTAACTTTTTTGCTCACCAGACACTGTGGTTAGTGTCTAAGTCTAAAGTTATTAGCCACTCTGTATTTTCACTGACCACAATTTTGACATTGATACTAAGGGGGAAAGCTGCCATCCATTTAGATATTTTTAATATCTCATAATTTAGCAGCAGGTATATGAGGCTGCTGTCATTTTAAGACCTGACACACGCATCCATTATACTGTTACACATGCGTTTTCTTTCTCAATTCTTCATTTAAAACATTACTGACTGTGTTTACATGAATACTTGCCAGGACCGGCATTTTGACATTATTTTGTGTGTATTTGACTGTTTAAGTGCAATGTGAAAAATAACTCAATTTAGTCCTGAGAGGCGACTTTATGTGCCTCACTTTGGGGGAGAGCACAAAATCTGCGGAATGAGTAAAATTATACACAACACGCGCATTCCCATGCCCAAACTCAAGCCCTGTAACAGCAACCCTATTCATCCGGAAAAAATGAAACGAGTGAGTGAGGAGAGGTGGGTTTGTGTGTCACTCGCTGACGGAGAGATTAGAGAGAGAGACAAAGAGCAGCTGGTATCGTGTATCTATTATCATCTTAAAAATGACACAAATAATGCTTAATTTCACCTTAAAAGTTGGTATTTTGCATATATATACATAAAGAAGGCAGTGAGCCTCCATTATATCTTTGCTCTGACCCTTGACTATTGATCCTGAAACTTAATTTCCTCATCTTGATTGCCTACTTGCAAAAAAAACTAGGGGAAAATGGTCCAACGACTGAGCAAGATAGGCAATTTGGCGGCCATTTTGATATGCAAATTAGAAGGTAAAAAACTCAAAATTTTCGCTTGGGTACCAGTTTTTTTGGACTCAGCACCCTTGAAATATGTAAGGTAGGCCGGTTCCCGACTTGTACCCATAAATGCTCCTCACTTCTTATAGAAGGCCATTTTGTTGAAATCCGTCTAGTCTATTCTGCGGAAAATGAGTATTAAAAGCGTTTCAGATATTTCAGTGTTGATATGTATTGAAAAATCTATATTTTTTGTCAACACTACATTGCACTTTATTATTTCAGATGCCTTTTTAAAAGACTATAATTGAAAAATGTATGTATTATATATAAAATTCAACTTGCCAAAGTGGCTATAGGAGTGTCTGCGTTACACACCGCTGCTGAAATACATGTCAAGCCCAGATTCCAGGTTTATATTTCATCAGTACGTGCACTCTCTGGGAATCAAACCCATAACCCTTCCGTTGCTAGCGTCATGCTCTGCTTATTGTGTCACATGTTTCCATGTGTAGGTCATACCTCTGGATATTTCAGCTTCAGAGACTTGTGCATCTCCCGAAAACGACTGTATCTTCTAAACACCGTCCACGTTTCATCCAAAACAGTGATCTGAACAGAGACGCAAAACACCAAGTCATCAAAGATTTTCATGTACAGAGATTTTTTATTCAGTGGAGGTCGTCGGATGGTCAATTCGACAATTCTCATAGATAATGCACTGACTGAGACTGTATGAAACGCAGACAAACCTTGACTTCAAACTCGTAGTGTTCGTCTTTGCCTTGTCCGCACAGGACGTGACGTGGAATACTGATCTTCACAGGATCTTTAAGATTCTCTGGACTCGGATCCAGGGGAATCGACACCAGTCGCTGTGGAAAGACGGCAAGTGACGGTCAGAAAACTTGCTAGTGAAATGTCACTCCCTAAACACATTCAGTAGAATCATACCTCATATTTCAGTTTGCGTGGATCCAAGCGTTTTTTATCGTTGTCCTGAGAGATTGAAATTGAGTTTATTAGGGTCACAAAATTACACACACATAACTCAACGGAGCTGATTTCAGGGGTCAAGCAAGTACTTGTTTGTCATTTCGTATGAATAGCCATGTTTCCATCCAATGTTGCAAATTTAACTTGGAATTAAAGTGGAATAATTCTGGGAGGGAATTAAACCAAATCATTCTGATGACAGACTTTGGCTCAGGGATTGCAGAACGACCAAACCAACATCTGAGATGCTGTGCAATGCGATTTGTCCGCTGGTCAGGCCATGCCAAAAAAGCGTTTCCAACATAGTTCACTTCTTGTCGGATCATTTTTTTTGTATCCGCCTCAATTGTGCACATACATTTTTTATGCCCATTTTTAGAATTTATGCGCAGCTTGGCATTTCCATCCAGTGTTTTTATGCAATATCCCAAAATTCCCATTAAAATAGATGGATAGAAACAATGAATGTGATTTAACCAAGTAGAACATGTTCTTGGATCAACATCTTTCTTAATCCTGGAAAAAGATTCTAATCAACCAATCAGATTCGAGGGATAGGTCTACAGTTAATGTCAAGTTTAGGCTTACAACCAGGGTTAGGGGCTTCTACATCAGAGTTATTCACCTATCATTTCCCTCTGATTTTAGGAACAAGTTACGGATAGGGTTAGGACTAGGAAACATGTTGATCTAGGAACAGTGAGATAACAAAAAAAAAATCATTGCAGCAACAGCAAATGCATCAACACAAGAAATCGGTGGGAAGGCTGCATGCTCCCAAAGTGGAAAACAGCAGAGGAAAGACCCAATCTACTGACATCAGAGATTGTGTTGAGCAATATGCAAATTATTAAGGTCGGATCATGCAAATCACAGTCCACTCAGCTGGTGCTGATTGGCTGAGGCCTGTGCTTACCTCATCCGTCAATCTAACAGAGCTACCGTCACTATCCTGCTCCTCCTCCTGTTGAGTTAAACAACTGTGTTGGTGCCAAAACCATTGTGTCTCTTGTGCATTACTAGGGCGACATTAAACTATTTTCCCACAATGTGAGTCTGCACAAAAATCTCTGTGGATAAAATGTTAAAAACTTTAATTTGATTGTTTTTGCCTTTTAATAAGTTTGTAAAGTTGTCACAGCTCAACTTTTTTTGCGTTGTCATCATGGTTTATGGAGTGTGTATTGATGTGAAAAAAAAAGAAAGTTATTTAAAGTACTTTAACATAATGCAGCGACATAACTAAATGTGAAAAAAATGAAGGTGTACGAATACTTTTGCAAGGCACTGTATACATATAACTATATATAACTATATATATAACTATAACTATATATATATATATATATATATATATATATATATATATATATTAGTGCGTGCATAATTATCAGGCAATTCAATATACTGTGCTGTTTACCAAATTTCAAACCACATCAAACTTAACTACTATTACTTTTGTATATAATCATTGTTAACGTTGATATATAATTGTTAACGAGGGCTGGAAGCGAAAAAAAAACTTTTTCCAAGAAAAAATGGGCAAAAAAAAGAGATTTAACACACTGAAAAGTCAAAAATTATTAAATGCCCATGAGAAGGATGCAATATTAATAGAAATTGAAAAATGAAAGTGTGACCATAGGACAATAAATGTTCATTGAGGTAACAAGGTCACACAAAAAAAAGAAGACAAGACGAATGTTGACGTTCTGGTGGTTTCACACTTAATTGGTAGTATCCAGACTATAGCTGTTGCAGTTTAAAGTGTGTGACTGTGGGAGCTGTAGTCATATACCTGCAGTGAGTCTGAGGACAGCGAGAGTGTGTTGTTGTTCTCTCTGTTCAGCAGGTTCAGTTTCTGCAGTCTCCGCTGCACCTCTTCTTCAATATACGTGTTTATCCTGAAGGAGAAACGAATCATTAAAGGAACAGTCCAGTCATTACTCGGCCAATTCACAAGCGATCAGTAAAACTGTCCAGCATGTTGCGTGTTGGAGAGCACTAAGCAGCGTGCGCACCTCTCGTCTCCTACAGACAGCACGCTGGGGAGGGTCTGTATGGGGCTGACGGGCGACTGGCTCACATTGTTCTTCTCCTCTCCGCTCACGCTTAGACTCCGCACACTTCCTTCACTCTCACTGATCCTCTGCTTCAGCTGGGCAATCTCTCGCTCCATCCTGAGAAACAGCCACAATAAAATCATAAGGATAAGAGCTCTGGATTTATCACATACATTTCTAGAGACCCCTGGGGGCCGCAAGGGGGTCCAAGGGTTCGAGTTTGTTTTTATTAATTTTTAAAGTACATTTTTTTAGGCTGTTATAGTTCATCTCTGCACTTAAAATCTTAATTAAATATTAAATGCTTAGAGTAATTATTTTTCACATTCACATTAACTAAATTTCATCGTGTTTCACCCTGCTTTCTATGGACCGGTCGGAAATTTGTTAATTTATTATAATTAAGACATTAATTATAATTATTTTACTTTTATTTTTCCAGTATTCTAAATATTTTCTTTTTGAAAAAATTGAAAAATTTAAGTGACAATTTCAGATACACTAGTCAATTTTATAAAACGTTAATATTTTCCAGATAATATTTTAATAATTTATTTTAGTATACTGACTACGTAAAAGCTAATTATTTTTTTTTTTTGGCAAATACCATGTTTACATGAGATAGATAGATAGATAGATAGATAGATAGATAGATAGATAGATAGATAGATAGATAGATAGATAGATAGATAGATAGATAGATAGATAGATAGCATGAAAAAATATAAACATAAATTGCCTTGATGCTTATGGGAGGTTTATATTTATGTGAATTTATTGGAATTATTATTCATTTATGTTTGTATTTTTGAGAATCTATGTTTTATGTGAGTGGTCTGGCATGAAAATGTTCTAAATGGGATTAATAAAGTTTTTACCATTACCTTAATCATGTTCTTACACAGTATAATTTAATATTCTTCTTCTTTCTAAACAACTTCTTCCTCTTCTATAAATGGATTTTTATACAGCTCAGCTACATTTATATTTATGAACAAGGTCCCACAAGAGGATCATCGTATCATCTATCCTTCGCATTATAAAGTTTTTAAAAGGAAAACCCCAGTGCTAATGTCCTCCCAAAAAACAAGCCCACACCTGTCCTGGTCCAGGTCTTGTGTTCCTGTAAACCTGGAAGTGCTTTGTCCCTGTGCGGACTGTGACCTCTTGCGGGGCCCTTCAGGGTCCGGCTCCAGGCTGAGGCTCCTGCGATAGGCCGAGTGTTTCCTCTCCAGACGCGCGACCGCCTGCTCCAGAGCCTCCCGCTGCTGTTTCTCCCTCCACTCCAGGATCTCCTTCTCCTTCCTGCGAACCTTCTCCTCCTGCCGGGCCACGTTTGCAGTGAACTCGTACGACTGCTGCAGCTGCTGCAACTGCTCTGCGCTCGCGCTGTACTGAGACAAGCGCTCCTCCTTCTCCTCCAGCTCCTTCTCAACCTGCAGAGAAAAACACACAGCAGAGAAAGATAGAAGGACAGTTTGCGAGATGCTGCTACTAAAACAAGTTCTTAGGGTGAAAATTAATCTTGGGTTTAAATGAGTTAAACTAGTCTCTGATATTCTGGTATCCAGATATTGCTCCACTTCCTCCTTCAATGTAAGTCTACAGGAATTGTTACTCTCATCCAAAATCCAACCTTTAAGGAAACCAATTTTCTTTGTGAATGAATAATGTATTGTAAATAAATAAATGTTCTTCCTTAAAATACAGTGTGCGTAAGTCAGTACACCCCCTATGTTAAATTAGAGATTGGCACTTTCCACTAGATCATCTTGCAATACAAATCAAACCAGCTATTAGGCTAATTGAAATAAAACCAATCTCTAGGTATGGTGAAGGGAATGTGATGATGTGGGGATATTTTAATTCCAAAGGCCAAGGGAACTTTATCAGGATGCATATTATCCTGGATCCATGAAACAACTGGCCTTTAAAAATAAAAATCTGCCTGCCTCTATGGGAATTTAACATAGGGGTGTCCTGAATTACGCAACCTGTATTTTAAGAAAGAACATTTATTTATTCACGATACATTATTCATTCACAAAGAAAATTGGTGTCCTTAAAGGTTGGATTTTTCCTCACTTTTTTAATCAAGGCATTAAGATCAATTTCCAAAAGATTATTTTTTTATTCCTCTTTTTAGTCAACTTTAGCATGGGTGTGATCACTTATGCTAAGCACTGTATAGCCAGATGAAAATTATAATTCTGGTCACTGTAGAAAACAAACAAACGATAAAACCTTCTAAACCACCTGCATGAGTTGAGGTATTATCATTCATGTCTGTACTAGAGGAGTTTGCTCAAATGCCATGCTGGGATTTGTAGGAAAACTAGAATGATGACTCTAATGATTTGGCTATCAGTTTTTTTGGAACTGATTCATTTCAATGAAGTTGCGTTTTGCCACACTGACTAAACCATTACTTGTTGGAAAAACAGGACAAAAATAATGGACAAACTAGACAGTTTTGAAAACAGCAGAACTTCTGTCATGTTTCTAAATTCACAAAAAAAATTCAGCAATATTAGTGTTATTTTTGTACCATTTATATACTATTAAAGTATTTAATATTTTGAAATAATTTTTCTTTTTTAGATTTTCAGTTTTTAAGTAATTTTGTGCTTTTGTTACTTTTATTAGTTTTTAATATTTCCATTTAGCTTTAATTTTATTTCAGTTTTAGTTTGAATCATTTTAGTACTTCAACCATGACAACATTTAAAAATTTCGTAAAAGTTTAAAGCTAGGGTAGGCAACTTTCGGAGAAGGCTAGCAATTAGCGAGTTAGCTTTGAAAGAATGCGATCCCACCCTCCCTTCAAAGGAGGCCACGCCTCCAAAGCCACGCCTCCTTCAAAACATATGAACATGAACACACACAGCCAGAGCAAAAGCGTCACGAGAGTCGGCGCTAAACTACCTCATGTCTCAAAGCAAATAACATTAAATAATAATGAACAAACAACTTAAAGAGCTCTGACCTATATCACCTGACTGCTGCAGTTTCATTTCAGCGTTGACAGACACGAATAAATTCGAGTCATGAACTGATCTGAGTTTAACGTCACAGGTTTCCATCTCTTCCAAATGACAGTAGTTATGGTGTGAACGCAGCATCATCTGGTTGTCTTGGTTCAGGAGGAACTGTAAAAGACGGCTGCTGTTTTGTTTGCGCTGCTCGGTGACTGACGTCTGTCTAATTCTGTACAGCAGGAAACGCGCTGATGATGTGTGATATGATGAGGTGTGGAAATACATAGGAAATACACAGGACATCGTGTCATTGCATTCGGACCAAATTCAATGACTGAAAAAACATTTTATGGTCCTACGCTTCCACATATGATATATATATATTAGTAATGGGCGATAGAAACGATATACTATGTAAACGATACAAAATTGGCCTACGATAGAGATTTTAATTCTATTGCACTATCGCGATAATGCATGTTGACGCAATCTACCCGCAAAATTTTGAGCCACGAGCTGCAACCGGCTGCAACGCATCATTGTATTCGTCATCTTGAGTAAATTGTTTAATTTTTTTTTTAACTATTTCTGCTGTGCTGCACGCGCTGAATTAAAGTGACAGCGCATGGTTCATGGTCAAAAAATTAACGCGGACTGATATGAAAATATAGTAATCTCTCCTTAAATACATTTAATTAAAGTATACTACAATTTTTCACAGTCATTTTCTTTTTAACTTTAAGCTAATGTTACCTCAACAACGTGACATAATGGATGCACTTGTCTCTTCGTGGAGGTGGAAAAACAAGTTTTTTGAGACCGCAATATTTCTTGTAAAAAAGATTTAAATGCAAAAGAAAAGGTATGAGAGAGCTGTTTTTGTCAATTGTGTAAAATCTTAAAATAAATGTATAAATGTTTTGCCACTTGCTTGAGCAACTTAATATATAAATCTATATAGATGTAATAATGAGTTTAAGTGTATTAAGTTTAAACGTGAATAGTCTTGTGAAAGAGTGTAGACGTATTACTAGCCTACTGTCTGTGTACAAATAGAATCGCAATGCTGAAACTTTTTTATTATTTTATAAAAAACACTAATAATAAAAATAGTGATTAGAAATAAAAAACGGAGGATAAATGTTATGTTTGTCGCACAGCCGTAGATCAGTTGCGCACTGCAAACGCAGGATATGTGAAAGCACAATAGCGCGTGCTGCTCCAGCGCCGCATACCACCGCAACACGCACTGCATATGCACTGCACACAGAGTATGTGTGAAACAGGCGTGCACTAAAGGAAAGAAACCCAATACTTTAAGCTTTTTCTTTGTTAAAGTCTCTGCAGCTATAGTGTACTTGAATCTTATTTATCTGCAACATTATGTTGTATAATTACAGTTTTGCATAATAAATGTTCTCAAAACTACGTACGTTTCTTAAAAACAAAATACATTTAGCAGTTTGGCTTTCCTTATGGTCCATCTAATCTGTTCTGAAATGGTTCGATTATAATTGATATATCGTGATATAATTGATATATCGTGATATACTGTATATCGTTATCGCAGGAAGCTGCAATGTATATCGCAATATGGATTTTAGGCCATATCGCCCATCCCTAATATATATATATATATATACACATTTAGACCACTTAACGTAGTGATTTCTATAAGGATGTGGACTTTCAACCAGCATAACAAAAATGTTTCTGGACCAAATCACCTATACCCTGCCTTTAAGTTTTTTTAATTTTTCTTAAAGGGCACCTATTATGCCCCTTTTTACAAAATGTAGTATTGGTCTCGGGTGTCCCCAGAATGTATTTGTGAAGTTTCAGCACAAAATACCCCACAATTTATTATAACCATTTGAAAATGTCATTTTTGTAGCCTGTTTTAAAAAGAGCTGTTTTGGTGTGTACCACCTTAAATGTAAATGAGCTGCATATCCCCGCCCAGCCTTTGGATGAGGGCGTAACTTGCAAACAACAGTCGGTAGAAGCAGAATGGCTGAGAGTGAGAGACCCGCTGTTTTGTATGGCATTCAGCCGTACATGTTTGAACCGGAATCAGACCCAGATGATGAGGAGACTCCGGCAGAAGAAACACAAATGAGAATGGACCAGGACGTCTCGGAATGGTTATTTGATACATGTATGTACTTATAGAGTTGTAATCGCGTCCCCTTTGCAATTATGGATGTGCAACACACACACAGACACACACAAACTGTGATAACGTTTGCTACTTACAAACGAAATTACATTTAATGCGAGGGACCTGTTGCGTCATGTTTACATTACTTGTCGTACAGGTGCTTATGTGGCAAATGTGAAAAGATGGCTACAGAACAAGAAAATATATGCTGCAGGGAGATAGAACAGGTATTAATTTATTTACATTTGTAATTGTTGCAAAAAATAATACGTGACATAAAACTGTCTGACGCTATTTGTTGTATGGAAGGTTACAAGACGGATGAAACAGCAATTTTGATGTCTTGTCTTTACAGAAAACATGCACATTTTTTAATACAATATCTATAAAAAATATATTTATAAACGTGTGGTCACACACTAACGTTATACAAACAAGGTTTAAATTATTACACAGACATCCTACGACGACAACAACTTTAAACGCATTTGTTGTTGAATTGGCTGACATCGACTGAAATGACTATTTGCTCAAGAATCATAAAATACACTTACTTCTACTGGAGGTGACGTTAGATCGCGAACAGTAGGCAACGAACGATCCACACTTGAGGATTAACTTTGAAGCAAGACCTGCTTTGAATTGACCCTCGTTCACAAAACAGTCAGTCAAAAAATGATTCGCGCAAACATAAATGTATTTTGGAAGTTTAAGTGGAACCTTTCCTTCCTAAATAAAACCGGAAGTAAGTGTAAGTTTTCTTAAGGAGTTTTCTTAAGTAAGTTTCTTAGGAGACATTTTCGACAAGGCAGCACAAATCGTTAGAACACCGGCTGTCATTGAAACAATGGAGGATGGTGAACAGATCACCGAGGGCGGGGTCTATGCCAACACCACAGTGTCAATCAAACCACGTCGGTGGGGCTTGCTCAATTCTACGTCACACTGAGCCGAATCTTAGAACACCTCGTTCTGAGACAGTGCTTATGATTTATTGAGATTGTAAAAAAAAAACACTGGGTGGATTTTTATCATTCTAGGGTGGTTTTGCTCACATACTGCCAACACACATTTATGTTCAAACACCATGTAAAAGTGAATTTTGCATAATAGGTGCCCTTTGAGGTTAAGTTATTTCAAATAACGAAAACAATGCCGCTTATTCTGGCCGAGTAGCGTCAGGATTAGACCATCTGACGGACCAGAGTTTTGAGAGTGTTACCTGATACAGAGTCTCGTCCAGTCCTTTGTCCTTTTCTTCTGAACTTCTGTCCAAACCAGGAGAGCTTGTTCCCCCTCTCGCTCTCTCCAGGAGCTCGCTGGCTCTCTGGCGCTCCTCGGAGACAGCGGGGAGCTGTTTCTCACGGAGAGATAGGAGCTGTCTCTCTTTAAACTGCAGCCTGTGTTCGGCCTGCTGGATCAGAGCCTCCTCCTGACCCAGAGAGGACACGTCCTGAACGCCACGCTCCATCACGTCACGGACCTGCAAAGGAGAGAACAGGATGAGACACAGCGAATCGCCACATCCCATTCAATTTTAAATCTCATATTGATTTGATTTAATTATTTTGGTTATTTTTATTTTTTGGTTATAAAGTTCTATTCTAATCTTCTAATCTTAAGTCTATCAAACGACGAGAATACTTTTTGTGCGCAAAAACAAACAAAAATAACAACTTTATTTCAACTATTCATTTCCTTCTCTGTGGGCCTCTAGTCAGTTAGCGTAGTGTGATAGCGTAGAGCTACGTCACACGTAGGCGCACTATTGGCCGACGCTGGTCATGTGGGTGATGCGTGTGACGTACAACAACAGAAGCTTACGCTGTTAAACTAGTTAACTTACTCGAGGCCCACAGAGAAGGAAATGAATAGTTGAAATGAAGTCGTTATCATAGTTTTTTTTTGCGCACAAAAAGTATTCTCGTCGTTTGATAAACTTAAGATTGAGCCACTGTAGTCACTTGGACTATTTTAACGATGTCTTTAATAACTTTTCGGGGCCTGCAAGTTCAATCCCTGAAGAAGCCTATGGAGGAGTGATCCAGCTCTCAGATTTCATCAAAAATATCTTAATTCGTGTTCCGAAGATGAACGAAGGTCTTACGGGGTTGAACAAAATGAGGGTGAGTAATTACTGACAGAATTTTCATTTTTGGGTGAACTATCCCTTTAATGTTACCATATTTAACAGTATTTAAGTGCCACACTATTATCCCAATAGTTAAAGGGATATTTCAACCAAAAATGAAAATTCTGTCATTAATTACTCAACCTCATGTCGTTCCAAACCTGTAAGACCTTCGTTTATCTTTTCGTTTATCACGAATTAAGATATTTTTGATGAAATCCGAGAGGTTTCTGTCCCTCTCATTGGCAGCAACGTCATTGCAACTTTCAATGCCCAGAAAGGTAGTAAAGACATCATTAAAATAGTCCATGTGACTACAGTGGTTCAGTGAAAATTCTGTCTCCAATAATAAGCCTACGTTCTGACATAGAACCAGGAAGCGCTACAGTCAACACTAAAGTCAGTAAAGTCAGTATTTTAGGGGTTTTTGTGCACAAAAAGTATTCTCGTCGCTTCATAATATTAAGGTTAAACCACTGCAGTCACATGGACAATTTGAACAATATCATTAATAACTTTCTAGGCCTTGAAAGTTGCAATGACGTTGCTGCTTATGGGTGGTTCAGAAACCTCTCGGATTTCAGCAAAAATATCTTAATTCGTGTTCCAAAGATGAACGAAGGTCTTACAGGTTTGGAACGACATGAGGGTGAGTAATCAATGACAGAATTATAATTTTGGGTGAACTAACCCTTTAAAGACAACACTCTAGATAATAAACAATTAAAAACGACCCCAAATAACAGGCCTGTTCGAATAGCGTGAAAATTTTGAAATACGGACAGCTCTACCTGTCTCT
Source organism: Siphateles boraxobius (assembly GCF_051911475.1). Classification (NCBI taxonomy): domain Eukaryota; kingdom Metazoa; phylum Chordata; class Actinopteri; order Cypriniformes; family Leuciscidae; genus Siphateles; species Siphateles boraxobius. Next base: position 3,046,476 of record NW_027508908.1, on the reverse strand, counting down.
GTTTGTCCTTGTACGCGTGCAGCAACAGGCCGAGAGACGTGCGCTCATTGGCCACCTCCCGTTCCAGTCGTTCCTCCTGCTGGATCAGCGACTCCTCCAGCAAACCCAGCTCCTCCACCTGCGTCTGCTTGAAATGTTCATAGCCTGCCTGCGCGCTCCTGCGGGCCTCCTCCCCGCTCTCCTCCTCCTCTCCATCGATGCGCGCCTCCTTGGCTCTGAGCAGCTTCTCCCTGAGCTCGGTGAGCGCCCGCCTCTCCTCCTCCAGTCGTCGAGCTTCATCAGGAGTGAGCAGGACAGACGCCTCCTCGCTGCGCTCCCTCAGCTGCTCCTCCAGACGCCCCACCAGACTCAGCTGCTCCTTCTCACGCTCCTCAAGACGCCTGGAAGACATTCAGTCCGACACGCTTTCAAAAGTAGGCACTCCATATATTAAAAAAAATCCAAATTTAAATACATTTTCAAATTTATGATATCTTTATAATATAACATTTCCAATATAACTTTATAATGATTATAACTTTAACAAATAAAAGTAACGACAAATAATTAAATAGCACACACATAATTATTATTTGTATAAATAACTTAATGTAATTGAACAATTTATACTAATATTATGTGATACTAATATTACTGTGTATATACATTTTAAATATATATATTTAAATATATATATATATATATATATATATATATATATATATTTAAATGTAGTGTTATGTAAAAGTAAATATAATAGTTTGACTAGTGTATATATATATATATATATATAATTTTTTAAAATAAAAATAATTAAATAAAATGTTATTTTTAAATTACTATTATTAATTTAATATTTAATATATTATAATATTTAAATGAAATAATATATACTACAAATATTATTATTATTTAATTTTTTTAAATAAATGATTTACATTTTTAAATAAGTAAAAACAAAGCTTTTTTGCAATTTAGTTTCGGATTGCTTTCACCCTTATACTGAGACTAGTTGAATAATTAAAAAAATTTGCGTAAAAGTACAGGTAAAAGTTTTTTTTTTCACCTGCGTTCTAGCTGAAGTTTGACGGCCTGTTCCTCCCGCTCTCTTTTGAGCCGCTCCAGCTCACGGAAGAGCTCGGTTTGTTCTGCTTGCTCTCGCTGAGCCTGAGTCTTTCCTTCCTCCTCCAGATCTTCCTCCTGCATCTTCTTCTCCTCCAGCTTCTGCTTCGGTTGTAATCTCCTCTGCTTCTGCTGTTCCTGCTCCTTCTGCTCTCTGTGTCTCTCCTCCTGAACAAAACAGACATTAGCATATAAAGAAGTCTGCCTTGACATTCAAAAGATGGTTTATAAGAAAGCATTGTTTCGATTTAAACTCTTGTCTGAGGTGAATTTTGACTCTAAAAATGGCTAGGCAAAAACTTACCCAAGTACAAATTAATGTGTTTATGTGTTGCCTTGTGGGGAAATAACTGATACGATTTTATCAGCAGGAAGAACAGAAGAATTCCATCATTATGGCAATAAAATATTATTGTCTTGTTATTAACAACATATGACAACCTTAACAGCAGTCTGACCTGGAATCGCTCTTTCTCAGCGATCAAGTCCCTGAGGCGGCTCTCGATGTCCTGACTGCGTCTGCGCAGGCTCTCCTCCTGTCTGCGTATGCGCAGCTGCACCTGCTCGGACTCCTTCCTCTGAGACGCCACCTCCTGCTGCATGCGCTCAAGCTCCGCCTTCTCACACTTCTGCTTCTCCTCCATCTCTTTTATCAGCCGCCTGGACCAAAAAAAACAAAGGGAAGGATGGTGATTAGACAGGCCAGGGCCCAAAATTAACCAGTAGTGGGTGAAATTGAAAATTTACCAGTCATAAATCCATAAAACTGTATTTTGCATGATTTTTGTTAGAATTTGAAAAGTACATACCATGAGATTCCGCTATACATCACTGTAGATGTATTGATGCAGCTCGCTTTTGATAATTTGGAAACACCTTCTCATTTGTCAACATATGTTTACAGCATTTAGTTAATGTTAGTTAAAGTCCACCTGTAGTCAATAATTTTATCCCTTAAAATCACCAAAATTACATATTTAAAAGTTTTTCCTTGGAAAAAAAAAATCTTCATGCCATAAAATATCTTGAATGTAACTCTACACCCTTGCCTCATTTAGTATACGCGCTTCTATGACTATGCAAATGAGCCCCGCCTCCACTCACTCACACCGGCTCAGAGATCCAGTCATTGACGATCACACGATCATTAATCTGATTGGTTACAAGGTAGCTTGTGACGTCAGAAACACCAGCGATTTCAAACCGTGTTTTTGAGACTGTTTTTGGTTCACTGCAGTTTTAAGGAGAAAATACTCAGCAATGGTGTTGACTTATGAATTTGCGCATGGTTTGTCTTGAAGCACATTAAAAACACCATATAGAAATATAAACAACATTTAAAGCTTGATTTTCAAAACAGAGGGACTTTTATAAAAATACAATTTGTTCATGTTAGTTCACAGTACAGTAAACTAATGTTATCAGGTAAAACGTTTGATTTTAAATATATATTAGTAAATGTATAAATGAACATTAATTAAGATTAAATAAATGTCGTAGAAGTATTGCTTATTGTTAGTTCATGTTAACTAAAGTAGTTAACTAATGATAACAAAAACATTATTGTAAAGTGTTACCGATAATTTTGTGTATTTGCATAGTTAATTTGGATAAAATGCTAAATTAAACGTAAATTAGTGGGCAGGACTGCTTTATGTCAATTACGTTTCACTGAAGTGTTTTGCGTAAATATATACATATTTGATCACAAGACACACCTTTTAGTTTCCAGTTTTTCCAGTTCTTCTCTTTGCTGCCTCTCAAACTCCAGTCTGGAACATTTAAGTCATAATTAGTTTCCACCCTTAGAAAACACACACACACACACACACACACACACACACACACACACTCACACCAGCGCATGGGATGAGGGTCTGCATTATTATGAGCATCCATCAGTCACATTGCATGCGCTGCAACTATAAGCACATGCTTACAGAATACACAACTTAAAAAAAAGAGATGGAGACACACGTTCAACTAAAGTATTATGAAGATGATGATGATGTACTCCTCACAAGCATGATGAACGAGAAATGCAGAGACTGAACCCACACATAATGATGATTAATATATATATATATAAACACGACAGTTAACGTGAGAACACTAGATGTGCTTTGGTTCTACCTGAGAAAGATGGGACCCTTTTCAGTGAAGAGACTGCCATGAAGAAGTTCAGAAAAAGGAAATGTTACCAAATACTGCTGCACAAATCCTAGCTATATTAGTCTGAATTAATTTTATTTAAAGACAATTCAAAAGAAAAAATGACTCTAAATATGTAAATTAAATAAACACTTAGTTGTGTAAAAATGGAGTGGTTGGCGTTCATTCATGACATGAAGTTGGTGTAGTAGCAGGTCATCGCCCAGATTCAAGATCCGTCATGACATCACAACTGTTAAGGGTTTTACAGGCCAGTCATCATGCGTGATCGCAGATCAGAGCCTCACCAACAAAACCATCATAAAACTCATTTCTACCGCGCATCCTTCTATTAATCTGACAATGCAAAAAGAGAACATGCGTTTTCTTGTTTATTAGGGATGCATCGATATATATATATAAAAAGTTTGTAGGCGATAGTCCACAGGTTTTCTCACTAGAGCAGCCTAGTCTAACCTAAAATTATCCATGATTGAAATCGGGCATACAAATATTAAAATATTTACAGCAAAATTGATGCATATCATATGCATTTAATACTTTTGAAACCTGGCAAACTAGAAAAAAAAACATTATTTGAATTGTAAAAATTTAATTATTTTCATCCATTACTGGCCAAATTAAACCACTGGCAATAGTTTAGATTAAAATCAATCATTATGGTGCAACATCTGGAAAGATTCTCAAAAAATTGGTTTACAGCCTCTTGCAAACATAATCCTTCAGAAATCATTCTAATATGCTGATTTGCAGCTCAAGAAACATGTATTATTATTATCAGTGTTTAAAAAAAACAGTTGTGCTGCTTCATATTTTTGCGGAAACAGTGATAAATTTTTCCAGGATTCTATGATGAATAGAAAGGTTAAAAGAACAGCATTTATTTGAAATATTTATTTTTTGTTTTTACCGTCACTTTTGAGCATCCTTGCTGAATGAAAGTAATGAAAAAAACATTTAATAAATAAAAAAAATCTAACTGATACCAAACTCCATTCACAACTGAAATGTTATTGGCTGTTGGTGATCATTAATGTGTACTTGTCCAATTCATAATTTTAGAAGACTTCTAAATATGCGCATTATCCTCCATTGTTAAATACCAATATGGTCACTGATATATCGTGCATGCATCCCTAGTGTCAATTTTTGGGGAAGGGTCTCTGGTGATCTGGCAAGCGGGGTTTGGATTAGTGTGTTTGTCAGCTGTTTTAATGCACTGGGCATCAGCGGTACCAGCAATGGCGCCGGAGCGCATGAAGAGAGTGGAGGATGGAGAGAGGAGGGAAGAGGAGGCTCCTGGGAAGGAAGAGAGGGAGGAGGGCTGAGGAAGAGGAAGCTACCACTCGCTCTAACACACAGGCACACACACGCAGGCGATGGCTTACCCAGGGTTATACAGCATGACTGTGGAGAGGTTTTCACAGGATTTGGACAGATCAGACATGGATAAGCTCAGGCTGGTTAGGAGGCCGCTCTGGAGAACAGGAAGAGCATTAAAGTCACCATTGACAATCAAAATTGACAATTCTTATTTATTTTATGGAATATTGCAATTTATTATAAATCTGTGCATATTATTATTTTTTTTAATCCATGTGCCTAGTAATCTTTAATCAAAATAACTTCCCCTCCCTCTTGCATCTCATCTCTTTTCTTCTCTATTGATGCGTTTACTGGGGTGAGGGCGGGGCTACCTGTCACTCACATGAGATCCACCAATAGCAAACCACAACCATGCAATCAATTCCTCATGGACTAAATCAAGTCCCGCACTACATTTGTTTTTGTTCAAGCTGCCGTTTCACTCAGACTAGAGATGCGCGGTTGGAGATTTTAGCCGCGGACTCCGCGGATCGGGTGGATGACGTGACGAAAAAAAACATTTTAATAGCTTGTTTTCACATGACGTCACGTCACTGCGTTGCCATGGCGATACATACAGATGGAGGGCAGGAAGTGATTTTCTATATTTAGGAATCACTACAACAAACTCAAAATGCCTATGTTTTGCGTCGTTTATGGTTGCTCAAATCGATCAAACCACGAGGAGGTTTTATCGTGTGCCAAGATTTGTTGTTCATAAGGGGGGAAAATACAAGAAATTGACAGAAAAACATCGGAAAAATTCCCTTGCAAACCTATGTCTGCGGTCGGGAGGAGCCGAATGGGAAAATGCCCATGTGTGTCAGTGATCACTTCGTCAAAGCTGAGTTAATACAGCTTATGTGTCTGTTTGTGCAACGTACCAGTCTTTGAACTTTGTAAAGTCAAAGTATGTCTGTGAGACGAGGTAGTTGCTGATATCTACCGCCTCAATGGCAGGCAAATCTTTCAATTCAGTTGAAAATCGGTCCTATTCATAACGTAAGGATCACGTCCAACATATGTTTAAATTTTTTGTTTATATATTTCTCTTGTAATAGCGTCTAAAGTAGTACAGTACAGACTTTCCTCCATCTTTTCCATTGCGTTCTTCACTTCCTGCCCTCCATCTGAATTTCGCGCGTCAACACAGTCACGTGACTGCAAACAACCTATTAAATTCGGGCGGGTGGCTGGCGGTTTCTAGTCTCGCGGCTGTCATCAGCAGCGCCTTGCGGATGGCGGGCGGGTGCGGTTTTGAAAATTGGTCAAAAACGTTGGTGCGGATGGATGGCGGACGGATGATGAGTTTTGTGATGCGGTTGCGGATTAAATAATAGCCCATCCGCGCATCTCTAACTCAGACATATGTCACAATAGGAAAAAAAAAAAACTATCCTAAATTCTGTTTAATGCCGACTTCAACAAACGTGTCTAAAGCTGAAGTTTCACGTGTGAATTTCTCTCACCTTTCTCTTTTCTCGTAGTTTAGCCGCCTCTTTAGGATGATTAAATCTGAACATATTGGTTCTGCCGAGGAGAATGACAGCACCTGAGGAACACAAATGCACTTATTAAAGTGCTGTTGAAGGAAAGACACTGAAGCAAAACTTTTATAGCTTTTTTTGGGCTATTTTGCACTCTTTCAGACTAGTGGACAAAAAAACAATACACATTTAAGAGTTTATTTTATAACACTTTATCTATTCTGTAGGATTCAATTACAATATATATAGCAATATATATATATATATAAAAATTATCACTTAAACTAGTTTTATTCCTATTTATATTCTGAAGGTTATTTCAGAGGGGATTGTTCATGTATAATTCGCCTGATTTATATCACATTTTATTCCTAAAAACATGGTGAATTTTTTTTTCTGTCTGTTAACAGAATTTTCTGATTTATGGAGAGATAAAAAGAGATCTAAAATCTTCTCTGAAAAAAACTTTAATATGCCAGCAAAATTAAACATGAATTTTTAGCATAGCTTTATCCAATGTTCAGAATTCTGTTCTGAATTATGCAGGTTGGCAAAAAAATGACATTATGTTGCTTTTGCGCTGTATTGAGCAACTGAGTGTCTTGCCTTAGAAAATGAGAATCCTGATTTTATAAGATCGTGGTTTGCAATGTGAGAAAGGGTTATATTATATATGTGACCTTGGTTGAGCTGACAGTTCTCAGTGATCTGAACTCCATTGACCGAACACTGAGCGTCATTCAGAGGAATGAGAGTGACCGTTCCGTTACGATTCTCTATCAGACAGTGCTCACTCTCCAGACCCAGACCATGAAGAACTGCACACATAGAGAGAGAGAGAGAGAGAGAGAGAGAGAGAGAGAGAGAGAGAGAGAGAGAGAGAGAGAGAGAGAGAGAGAGAGAGAGAGAAACATTTACACAGGCTTTATGAATGATAATAACAAGGTTGTGCCAATCGGAAATTACATTTCAATTCAATCTAGGCAGCAAACAGGATGCAGAATTATACTTTCAATATTAAGGATGGAATTCACGTGAAATGTAAAGAAATCGAAAGTAACAAAATTGATAACATTTTATTTCAGGATAAATTACATGATATGATGCATAGGATGTTTAAATGGAAAGACAGGAAAAATTATTTTCAGTAACTGAACTGAAGGAGAGAGAGTCAATGAAAACACATAAGACTGCAAACTCACTGATGTCCTGTTCATTAGTGGCATCATCACGGCCAACATATGTCCTTCCCTCCTGTAAACAATCACAAGCCAATCACATTCACTCAATACAGATGCAGTGGCAGGGGAAAATTAGAGCTGACTGCACAAACTCTAATGTTCATTACCTTTAAATGATAGAGAATGATGCCGGTGCTGAGAAGATCATCATCAATCCCGATAAGATGAGGAAGCTCTGAGTCCAGGATCACTCCGATGCCCTCCTTCCTCAGAGCAAGAGTTTCTTCCTGTTCAACACACACATCATAAACACTCAACGTCTGGCTCAGTGGACGAGGAGACGAACATTAGCGCTGGGGTGACAGCTGTGTGATCACTGCGACAAACCTTCAGGATGTTCTGGGTTTCATTCCATTTGTTCGTCCATTCCTTGGTCAGCTCCAACACCTGCGACAGAAAAACATGATCAAGACTGTGTGCGTTTCATATCCTGTCAAAGCCTACCTTTGATTTCATCACAAGGTATACTGGGCCTATTATAGTTCATTTGATAGAGTATACACAGCGTTTATTACAGGGCTTGACAGTGTCTTAAAAAAGGCTTTTTTTATTTTTTATTTAAGGTCATTAAAGGTCTTAAGTTTCTTAAATGGTGTGACAAAACTATTAGCATTTTAAGAAGTCTTACATTTTGTCTAGGACAGCAGGATATGCGATATGGCTTAATGTGATAATTAAACTTTAAAAGATAATGATTTCATTAAATAAATGTGAGTGCTGCACGTTCAAAGTGAAAACACATCACTGTTGCACATTCTACAGGCTCGTGGTTTCAGAGCAGTTCACAATCAATGAATACTGCACATTTCTGCCAACAGGGGGCAGATTTACTATACAGGGAATGTTGCTGGTGTTGATGGTCAGTTTTGTGTGTAAATGTATGTTTTTGACCAGCATTTTCCACTTCTGATGTCATTTCTAGAGGGAAATGACTACGGTAGTAATTAAATATTCGCTTAGTTATCACCAAAGCTCGCTCTATTTTGCTGTAGATCATTAAACCGTTACGCTGCCTCAGAAGTCTGTCCAAAAACAGTTTTGTGATGAACCTTCATGCAAAAGCAATGCCTAGAAAAGAACTGCTGATAGTCAGCTGCCTAATTTTTTGGATGTAGCCATTATCTCCCTCATATGTTTCAATGAGCAACTGGATGTAGTAAAGATTTCAAAATAAGAGTCCCAGTGTGTTTCAGGTTTATTTATTATTAAAAGTCCCACATTATGCACAACCTATTTTTTTCTGATTATAATTGGTATTTCAGTTACAAAATAAACTGTATCTGGAAATTAATTTGATGTTTAGAAAATACAGTTTATGATAATTAGAAAAATGACTGTAACCAAACAGGTAATGGACCTCATAGAGTCTATGGGTTTTTTGAATGGGTTTCTGCTAAATCGCCTGAAATAAGGTCTGTGGTTAACAAAGCCTCTAAATATTTTCACGTTTTGATCTATGACATAAAACACACCGGTTATAACCTGCTTGTGGTTTTTTAAACTTTATTGTGTCTGCTTGTGGTTTTTTAAACTTTATATAGGCTTCAAAATGTATAAATTTTGGATTAACTTGTAAAGATTATCTTGATAGACAAAACGTGTAAGGGTCACAACTCTTTGTTGAACACAGATCTTATTTTTTGCGATTTTCCAAAAGTCTATGGGGAAAATGCATAGCTTTTCTATCGAGGGAACCCATGCGCCGCTAACTTCCGAGTTGTCCTACAAAGGGACGTCATAACTTCGGCACTCTATGAGCAACTGGATTTAGTAAAGATTTCAAAATAAGAGTCCCAGTGTATTTCAGGTTTATTTATTATTAAAAGTCCCACATTATGCACAAAATATTTTTTTCTGGTTATTATTGGTATTTCAGTTACAAAATAAACTGTATCTGGAAATTAATTTGATGTTTAGAAAATAAATAATTTATGATAATTTGAAAAATGACTGTAACCAAACAGGTAATGGACCTCATTGACTTCCATATTATGGGGAAAAAAACTATGTAACCACAAACTATGAAACCTAGTTTTTATTCAAATAAATGTAATAATTTTTCTTGTAAATATCTCGTCTTATCCTTTTGTTAAGGAAAAAACAATTATCTGATCAATTTTAAGTGCACCCCTTAAGTTAAAAATTTTCAAATTAGGTGCATATGTTCTGCTTGTTAAAAAGTAAGCATCAAGCCCTGTATTAGCGAAGGTTTAACCTAATGTCCAGCACATTATGGATTTGAGCTTATGACCACGAGTAAATTTAGAAAGCGATTGTCAGGTGATTATGAAAGTGTGTATGTTACCCTGGCTTCATTATGATGCAGTTCCTCCTCCATACTCAACGCTGTGGGGGAATCGAGCAGCGCTATCTGAAAATGACACAATATAATAGCAAATGAAAACAATTATTAAAAAGAAATTAAGATTATTAGGCAGTTCCAATATAAAGTTCATTAAAAGGCTCATAATCATTTAGGGTAAATAACAACTGTCTAATTCATGTTCTGACCTGAGTTCCCTGCACGAGCAGCGCTTTCAGCCGAACGATCTCTGCCCGGAGTTCACGGATAAGTCTAACGTTGGAATCTTCATTAATCGTGGGTTTGTTGATGATGTTTTTGGCACGGTTAGCATAGCGCAACGTGCTCAGTGTCTCACCATAGTTGACGTCTGCAGGCGATATCGCTGGACAAAAATATTTGTAAATATGGGAAGATCTCACACTAGGGATATGCCTCGGAAATACTCTTTGTATTCAAGTTATTATGCATTGTATGTATTTTTATGCTGTTGTTTTTTTAAGCTTGGTACTTTTTGGTTCAAAAGTTTGGGGTTAGTGGGATTTTTTGTAAGAAATGTATACATTTTTTGCATTAAATTTACCAAAAGAGACAGTGAAGATATTTATAATGTTACAAAAAAAACTTACATTCAAAAAATCAGAGAATCTTGAAAAAATGTATAACATATCCACATAATATGAAGCATTACAACTTGTTTTTCAACATTGAAAATAATAAGTATTTTTTCTTGAGCATCAAATCATCATTAGAATTATTTATGAAGGATCACGTGACACTGAGACTGGTGTAATGATGCTGATATTCAGCTTTGATCACAGGAATAAATTTAAAAACAAGAAATAAAAACATTTTTACAATATATTCAAATAGAAAAGTCATTTTGAATTTTAATAATATTTCACAATTTTACTGTTTTTGATCAAATAAATGCAGCCTTGATGAGCAAAAGAGACGTAGCAACTTCAAACGTTTGAACAGCAGTGTTTATCGCATTTGCATTGACTCTAAAAAGGCCAATTTTTTACATAAGATCGAGTGTCACATGATTGCTCACTCACTAGCGATCATGATGGTTTTTGAGTTTCCTCCCAGACTGTCCTTCAGGAGCCACGTGAGCACCGAGTCTCTGTAAGGAACAAACACCTGCTTCTTCTTCAAATGACTGTTCCCTCCTTCCTGAGACAGATCAGCTACAAAGACAGAAGGAGCCATCAGAATACCAATCAAAAGAGACTATATTTGTGGCATTTGCACCAGAAGAGCGATGGGGCACAACAGTTCCTCTCACCCAAGGCTGAGATGACATTTCCCAGAGTGACCAGTGATTTGTTGATGTTGCCGCCCTCTTTGAGCCGGACACCAGTGGCCCCGGTGGCGTCGGCCCTCTCGCTTCCTGCCAGATCCACCAGATGAATCTTACTGACCGTCTCACTCGGCATCTCAGCATCAAACTTAGCCTGAGAAGAAGGGAATAATGACCAAATGTATGATATTACTGCTTTAAAGGCATTTACTGGTATCTTGTTTCTTTAGCTGGATGTTTCAGCTCATGCAAAATGGCAGAAATCCATGTGTCCATGTGTGATGCGTTATAGTCACCTGTGTGAAGTTGATGGTGAAGATGGCGTGCGAGCGGCTACTGGTGTCGTTCATGCCGGTGCTGGCTGTGGTGCGGTTGATGTTTCCCGCCTCCATCAGCTCCTCCACATCACTGTAGTTCTGCACCAGGTGCTTTGACAGATCTGAAACCAGTGAGGAAGAACTGTCAGAACTCACAGGGGCTAGAAATCCACACACCTTCAAATGCATTATTTTATATTTACTTAAAATTGCAACCCTTAATGTTTACTTGATATTGCAGCATTTACTCAGTATTGCAATATTTGCATAATGTTGACATGATATTAGAATATTTATTCAATGTTTATGTAATGTTTAAATAATACTGCAATATGTATTCAGTACTTACCTAATGTTTAGTCAATATTGCAATATTCACTCAATGTTAACTTAATATTGTAATATTTACTCAATGTTTACTTGATATTGCAAAATGTAATAAATATTTACTCAACATTTGCATAGTTTACATGATGTTGCAATATTTACTGACTATTTAATATGCAATATTTATGCAACATTTACATCACATTTTAATATTTATTCAATGTTGACTTGATATTGCAAAATTTTATAAATATTTATCACCATTTACATGATAATGCAATATTTACTTAATACTGCAATATTTACATAATGTTTACATACTGCAATATTTTTATGCAACTATTTAATATGCAATATTTACATAATATTTCAATATTTACTCAATATTTACTCAATGTTTACTTAATACTGCAAAATGTAAAAAATATTTACTTAATATAATATTTACTCAATGTTTACTTAATACTGCAAAATTTAAGAAATATTTACTCAATATTTACATGATAATGCAACATTTACTTAGTTTATGCAGTTTACATAATACTGCAATATTCACTCAGTGTTTACTTAATATTGCAATATTTACGTTCACATGATACTGAAATATTTACTTAAAATTTACTTAATTTTCTTAAAATTCTCTCAAAATTACAATATATACTCATGTAATATATATATTGCAATATTTTCTCAATATTTTATATTTACTTAATATGTTCTTAAAATTCACTTACAATTACAATTTATACTCATGTAATTTATATTGCGATATTTATACTCAATATTTATTTAATATAAACTAGTACTTAAACTAGTATGTTTACTTAAACATTACTAGAAGGCTACACGGCTGTTTTGGTTAATGAGTTATAATGTTTCATTTTTGTTTCATTATAGGAGTGTTATCTAAAACATATTCATTTTTGCTGTGACATTGAAATCAGTATGCAAATCAAAAAAACTTCATTAGTATTTGTATTGACAACTGAAATTTTACTACTGTGACTATTTGTATGATTTATGCATTGATTTGGTTAAGGTTTGAAGTCATGGTCTTACCTTCTACATAGGGTCCCTCTTTAGGATGCTCTCTAACTCTGAGGTTATACGTCTTAGCCATCTTTCTCCTTAACAAGTCCCGCACCCGTTCGTTGTAAATCTCCAAATAGCTTCCAGCATAACCAAAATGTAAGAGTAAGAACAGGTTTTCTGTACGCAAACAGCAACTGGTCTTCACTTTAAATACGTAAACATGAAGTGTATCAGACAGAGCAACACTGGCTAAAACAATGAATGCATGAGTTTGGGACAGGGCACTGCTTGAAAACAGTCATATTTATGCACTTCTGTTTGCTACCCTTAAAGGTGCACTTCACCTTTAAATAGGACCTATTATGCTTTCTTACATTTTCAGCTTTCCTTAGAGTGTAATGTTGCTGTTTGAGCATGGAAAAGGTCTGTAAAGTTACAAAGCATAAAGTCACTCCAAAGGGAGTTATTCTCTATATCAGTGCGCACTGTTCCTGAACTCCCTGAAACCCCTTCATTGTAGTCGTGAGTTTTCTTCTGGGAACGAACACGTCACAATATTCCTCATTAAAATAATTCCCACCAAAGGTATATGCAAATAAAGGGACTTGGTTGAGTTAGTTAGTAGTGTGTTGAAACTCGCAGTTTTGGTAAGGAGTTACATTTCACAAAAATGCTTGAAGTGGTTGACCAATCACAACACACTGAGCCAGCCAACCAATCAGAGCACAGTGTGCTTTTCAGAATGAGGAGCTTCATAGAGACAGGAACTAAACAGAGCGTTACTGACAGACTGGGAAGAGAGGTGCTGCAACAATGTCAAATATATGAAAAATAATGTGTTTTTTGTACATTCAAGCATGAAAACCTGTTCTAGTGGACATCACACACTAAATCAAGGCTTTGTAAAAGGGCATAATAGGACCTCTTTAATCTGTGTCTGTAAGAGTGGCAGTTTAACTATCATGTTTTAGCTATCACACAGCGCAGGATTTTAACACGTAACTCAACTTACCTGACTTCTGTACGGAAAGAAGCTTCATCTCTCCGAGTCATTCCTGAAATCCGGCTGAATAATCCTTCACAGATCCGTGGGATCAGCCCGACGTCACCCTACGGCACAGCAAGTCATGATTCAGAGCCAATATAACACATTCTACAAGCAGCCGAGAGTGATAAATCAACGGCCTGAGAGATTTACTAAAGCATGCTTGAAATGAAAAAACCTAAAAAGAAAAGAGCTGAAAGCTTACAGGCATGCCCATCATGGTGTGCGACTTCCCCGATCCAGTCTGGCCATAAGCAAAGATGCAGGCGTTATATCCTTCAAATGCTGCCTTCAACACATCAGTGCCTAGATCCTTAAACACCTGAAAACACACATATATCATGCCTGTGACATTACAGTATTTTATGTGCAACAATGCCAAGGTAAAGCGAGAAATCTAACCATAAAGTCAAGCTATGTTCTCAACTGTGCCGTTAAAGGGGTCACATGCACTTTTACAAGTTGATTGTACTGAAATGTGTGTACAGTGCCTGTACACTGAAGTGTGTGTTGGCAGTGCCTGTACACAACCATCATAACATGATAAAAATCCATCCAGTGTTTTTGTTTTAATCTCCTTATATGTTTCCCCCGCCTAAAATTGAGCCGTTCGATCTTGTGACGTCACTAGATCGGACGCCCCTCCCAAGATTGATAATTGACAGCAGTGTTTCAACACAGACCCGCCCTGAGCGGGCTGTCATCGTAGCCCGCCATTGTTGATACGTTGGAGCAGAATGGCGTCTAAGCGATTGTGGTGTTCTGTTCTTGGCTGTAATAAGGAACACAGCAGTCATTTTGGTGTTCCTAAATTCGAACCGCTGAAGATGCAGTGGCTGAGTTTTATATTATAATATAATGAGTAATATTCCCAACGATCAACGTAAATGCTTTTATGTTTGCGCTAATCATTTCTCACCAGACTGCTTTATAAACAAGGGTCAGTGTAAATCTGGTTTTGCAAAGAAGCTGCACCTGAAAACAGAATCGGTACCTACTATTCCTGTTCCTGCTGCACACCCAAGAAGATGTGAGTGTAACGTTTTATTAACCTTTAAATATTAATCTTTGCAAATCGCTTGCATGCTTCACGATGAATGCAGCTAATGTTTACACTCAGGCTATATTACGGCATGTTTTCTATGTAACGTTACGACGTTCGCAATGTAATTCATAATCCCACGTTTATAATGAACAATGCGTTATGGTTAATGTGTTATTAAAAACTGTGTACGCAGGTGTACATTACGTGACATTATGTTAACCAACCATTCAGAAACGTCCTGTTCGAGCCTTACTTGTCGAGCTTCTTCGGGGAGTCATCTTGTTCCGGGTCCGACTCCGGTTCAAATTGATACGGTTGCACAGATGTTTCCTCAGAGACTCCCGCTGCCATTCTTGTTCCAAAATATACCCTCAACTGTTGTCAAGGCAACACTCCACGTGCGGTTGTGTCAAAACACCCCACAGAACAGAGGGGCGGAGTGAGCAAAGCTCATTATCATTTAAAGGCATATGCACTGAAACGGCGTGCTGAAAACAGAGCTGTTTTTGACCAGGTAAAATTTGCGTTTTCTTCTAATACTAATGAGAATTTTTAATTAGACCTTAAATCATATTAACTTGTACAAAAATGGCATTATAAGACCCCTTTAATAATAGCAGGGCATTTACAATTCCTTTACGATCAGGATTTGTTTTAATCTGCATCTGGGAAACCAGCCTTGAAAACCAATATTATAGTTTTTACTGTACAACACAACACCCAAGATTGTTGTCACATTCAGCACAGAGTTACAAACCTTTCTGAACAAACGCTAAGAGGATTAGTTCCTAATCAGATCTGATTCTTTAATAATGCAGAAACAGGGTAGAACAAAGTCCTTCAAAAAGTTATGCTATCTTTTGACTGGTGCTGGAGTTTTTAAATAAAACATCTATTGTGGAATTGATACCAATAATGCTTCAACAAAAAATGCTCCAATTAGAGCTGGGCGAATTATAGAACATTCACAACATATTTGAAGGAATTTGCATTGTGATTATGAGATTTATTTGGCCATCATGTAATTAAACTAGTTCTGTAGTTCTGATTTATGAATCAGTTCAAACTGTGTTTTGCAGCCAATTCACCACTCTGATTCAACTCTATTCATTTTGTATTGTCAGTAAAAGACAAAAGTAAAAAAGAAAGCAATGTCCAGCTCATGCTCTGACAGTAATTTTTAAAAGATCAAACATTTATATCAATCATTTATATGCGGTTATGTTTTTCCTTGTGTTCATATAGTGAAAACAGTGTGGAAAACATGGATTTTTAACTTATTTTACTTCTTACATTCAGTTTTTTTGGTTGAAATTGTTTCTTTTTAATTAATTAATTAGTCTGTTCATATTTCCACTGACCTTCTCCTGTGAGACAAAGCTGCCGTTTTTACCGTCCGACGAGTCATAAGAGAAATCATATGTGAAGGTCTTTGCTCTCTCTCTCACAGAGTCTCCAGTCACTCCATCTGGTATCTGACGTAAAAACAACAACACAATAATAAGCATAAAAATTATACTTTCTGTGAAACTCAATCATTTAGAGTCACTTAATACAACATACTTTTAAGTTGGTGATGGTGGTCTTGTTGCCTTCCATTTCGATGATGCATTTGGCAGACAGGTCTTTCTCCCTGGGCAGAAAATCAATAACACATAAATAAAACATATTTATGCACTCAATTTATTATAGACACAGTGTAAATCTGCACGGTGTAAAAAATGCATTTACTCTCGAAGGAGACGGTTTAATTTAGACCAATCCACAGATCAAACCAGGGATCTATTGTCAACTTGAAGTTTAGGATGGAAAACAGAATATATAGGGTTCTATAGAATTATAGAGGGTTATATATATATATAGATAGTTATATATATAATATATATAGGGTTCTATAAATATTCTATAGAATATAGAGTCCACTAGATTTTTTGCTGGTTGAAAATGTTTTTCATTGCAAATTGTATTGGGTTTTTTTGGGGGGGGTTTTTTGTGTTTTTTTTTACAAAGAAAGTATCCTTGGGTAAAACCTTTGGACACTACTGTATAACATCTGAATGAAATACAGGAACAAAATATTAAATAAAATGAAACATATGTTTTTCTATAATACAGGAGGCCAGACGCAGAACCTCTGGCTTACGTTGGCAATACTTTAATCATTAAATTGCTGTAAGTGTAATTAAAGGCAATTTAAATATTATAATTATTATTAATAATAACAACAGTAATATATTAATATTATACAACTATATAATTATAAAAACAACAGTCTCAAGACAAATTAAACTGAGACACCTCAAATAGTCTAAAAAGAGATCTGAGTCCACTTTCAAGGCCAGGGACAGTATAAAATCAAAGAGAAAAGGGGCATTTTTCATTCGGTTCACTTTAGTTGATCTTATTAATTTGATTCTTTTAAATAGATTAGTGAAATCACACCTAGCAACCAGATTTGGTTTAGCATCAAACCTCAAACTTCACCTCAACCAGAAATTAGACTGCTAAATAAAATAACCAATATTTATAAATATTTTACAATTTATTATTGAGATACTTAACCCCCTCTGGTGTTCGCGATTTTTATTTTATTTTAATGAAATGATTGTACCATATTTAGTTTGATAATATTTTTTATTTCATATTTTGTATTTTTAGAACTAAATTTTATTCATGCAATAGTTTACTGCAGATTATTTATTGCTGAAGTGAAAAAAGTTTTTAAAAAAGTGAACTTCAAAAACAGATGTAGCCTAATTTTTTTTACATTAATTCTAATGAAAAATTCACAAAAATACCATTTTCAATTTTTATATGTTATATATTTTCCAATACACTCATTCAATTCCAATGCGAATTATGTTTTGACCGTGAACAATAAAAGTGTGACTATTTTTTTCAGGACCATTTAACCTTTTCCAATCATGTCAATGATGTTTTTTTTGTTTTTTTTCGACACAGCAAGCGCTAAAACCTTTACCAAGTTTTTGTTATTATATTATTTGTATATAATATATATAGTATTTATATACTATAGTATTTGTTTATTATATTTTCATAATGTACTGTCAAATCGATTAATCGTGTCTAATCGCATCTAACATAAAAATGTATAAATATATAAAATGTGTCTGTTTGTGTGTATATATATATATATATATATATATATATATATATATATATATATATATATATACACATACACATATATACACAAACTTTTATGTTAGATGCGATTAATCGATTTGAGAGCACTATAATTGCCAAAAAATAAACAAAACAACAATTAAAAAAAACTATTAAAAAAACTGAGTCATTTTAATCCGGTTCACTGTTTGATCTCTTTGGTTCTTTTAATTACACAAATCACACCTATCAGCCTAATAAGACAACATTATGGACATGCTGACTCTGAACGTGCCTATGACGCACACAGATGAGGTCAGAGACACGGCGCAGCGGGAACCGTCAACCCAGAAGACAGTCAGGTTCGTATCTGGCCTGCATCATGTACACTTCCCAATACATTGTTTTTATTGCCTTGCTCTACCTCGAGTTTCTTATCCTTTCTTTTTTTTTTGTGATATATGTATCCCCTTTGTTAAAAAAAAAGTACACTTACCAATGGACAAAAATAATCATAATAATAATTTTTAATTTTTATAAATAAATAAATAATTTTCAAAAATAAATTTGAAATAAATAATTGAACGGAATATTAATAAATAAATTATATTATAAATCCTAATTATAATAATAAATACAGCTCACTAATTTTTAGGTGGGTTTAATATCTGTGCTTTACTACTGTCATTCATTTCACTCTGCAGCTGTTGCGACATTCACTCGGACATTAGTTTATTAGTGTGTTTGACACCCACTCACCGTCTGTTCATGGGCCGGACCCGCACTGCCACCCGAACCGATGCCATGACACATCCCTGAGGATCAGAACCACCACACACACACACACACTCACTTCAGTCACTTCTCATGGTTGACTGACACACACTACTGTAACCGGCTCCGGGTGATGGGACTCTATCCGCGTAAAAACAGATCAGTCTGTCCGTGAGAGGAGCCGATAACAATCGTCTAGTATTCACTCAACTGTCATCATGTTAAAAAACGTATTTGACCAAGACGCTGTTGTTTGGTTCGTATTGTTTTCCCGGAGTGATTCACAACGTCCTGCTCTTTGCTGGCTGTAGGGCGGCATACAAAACATATATCAGACGCAATACTGCCACCTGCCGGCCTGGAGTTGTCATGGCTTATGCCGGGAACAAGAACATATGGGCCGCATCCGAAAACCTCGGCTGCTGACTTGTTTCCTCGCTACCTTATCCTTAGGCCTTATCAGGTTGTGACTTTGTTTGCGGATGAATGTACCTAAACTGATTTTTCAGTATTTTTCGCTTGTAATGACAAAAAATGTAATAACTACAATAGTTATTTCTCGCTAGTAATGACATCAGAAGTGGAAAATGTTGATCAAAAATGTACATTTACACAAATTGACCACCAACCACAGCTTTCAGACGCCATCTTTATTTGTTTTTTAGGTCCACTGAAACCATAGGACTGAAACGAGTAGCCAACAGGATTGTGGGATATCAAAAGCAGCAAAGGATCCTTCAAAAATCAACCAGGTGCCGGTATCTTCAGGAGACAGAAAGTGAAGGCAACATTGGATTGGGACATGCCTTGATGCTCTCCAAAGGCATAATTTTTAGGTTTCAGCCATGGTGTGATGATAAATCAATCAATGTACTAGAACAAAAAAACCTAGTATAATAATAATAATAATAATAATAATTCAAAAAATGCATACAAATAGGCTACAAATAATAATACAAATATGAGGCTATCAGCACATGACCATTACAAATATATATTTTTATTATTAGAATAACACATTGGCTACATATTAGTACAGAATATATAAAGACAATAAACATAAATGGAAAAACTATAATAATAAAATAAAATAAACAAAACATAATAAATTACCATAATATATTACCAAAAAAAGTGCTGTAGACATGCACATGTGAGATTTGTCACTGAATTGCCAGATGGTGAAAAAAAAATTGCTCCTGATTTCTTTATTTATTTTATATTTCTTTGTTTAGTGCAACAAACAAAAACAAAAAAACATTTTATTAGCCAAATGTTCCTAGTCCTGTACAGAAATGAATACGTAACAGTGGGGATGTGGATTTGTTTTATTAATTTATTTATATTTCATGATGATGAAGATCTGGTTTTGTCTATATGGTCATATGCTATTTTAATCTTCCCTATAATTTATTCTACTTTAGTCTTTACAGGTTAGCATTTAATCCAATAATAACAGTGTGTTGACTAGTTAGGTCGTGGACCTTCATGTAATTAGACCAATAACAACCTCAACCTGATTTATCTAATCTATGATTTATGCCAAGTCAGGTCACATCTTAGTTAATGTTGAACTTATTTTATACCATTATACCTTCACTGAACCCGAGGCTGAAAACCTTGATTCTATTCTATTCTATTCTATTCTATTCTATTCTATTCTATTCTATTCTATTCTATTCTATTCTATTCTATTCTATTCTATTCTATAACCTCTGTTAAGATCAAACAGACAGGTTGTCTCTTTACTCAAACTTTATTCATTGAGGGCACAATGTTAGGCATTAAATTATAGCACCTTATAATGAATAAGATATTTGACACATTTTGGACACACAATCTCTAATGAATTAAATATGTATTTACCAATGTTGTTATTATTAACTAATACTATTAAAATTAGTTTTCCTTATTGAAACAAAGCTGCAATAAAATGTCAAAAGCACACAACAAAATTATTAAAACTTAAACTAAAGATTAAAAATAAAAGCTAATTCAAAATATTAATGAATACTACAATAGTATTATATATAATATAATGCTATAATATGAATAATACTAAAATAACACTGGTTTTTAATCTGTCAAGATGTATCAATAAGGACAGACAAAAAAGAATGACATTATTAAATGTTTTTATTATCTAAATTGCAGATGAAACATTAACTTTACAAATTAATTCTTTAGTTATGGATCTCTCTAGACGTTACATTCAGAAGAAAAAATAATTTGTGAAATTGTAGTGACACATATTGTTGCTTCTTCCCACTGACCATCCACAGGAATGATGCTTCCTCTCGGATGCCATCCTGAATCCATTCATGCTGTCCCGGGGCTTAAACTAAAACAACATGATGATAATATCAGCTCTATTAGTTGTTATTTTTCTTCAGCAGCGCTGACAGAGCCGACAGACACTCTTAACATCAGCTCATACACACATGAACTGACTTTACAGAGTTATAAGGCAATTCCATTATGAGCCATTAGAGCTGAAGTGCTCAGAGTCCTGCACAACTGTTCTTGCTTCAGTTCTTTAAAGTGCCCATTCGCTGATCCTGGATTTTTTTCCCACAGTTCATAGCCAGTGTTGCTACAGCGTAAGAGGAGAGGATGACAATGGTGGAGCCCACGAAATGTGAGGAGGCCCCGCGAACCGGGACCTTTAGGGCTCTCCGTGGTACGGATCCTTCTGCGCGGGGTAACGTATGCGACACAGACTCCATGATTCCCGTCAGTTCACCTATAGCTCTTCCTTCAGGAGAGTTCAAGGTACGGAAGTTGAAGTAGCTTCACAGGCTTGAATTGAGGTATAATATCAGTCAAGTTTCAGGCTCCACTGAGACACACGTCATTTCATGAGGTCTGTGTCCCTCCGATCCGTTCCTTCCTTTATAATCCTCGCCCCATCCCGCCCTCATGACACGCACCAAATCCCTAAATTAGTCTGTGTGCGTCAATGGGATGTGGCACAGATAGCCCAACAGAGGTCAGCTAAACCGGGATAGCACAGTCAGACACGTCTGAGTTTAATTCTTTTAAGGGAGGCTCTGTAATACAGAGAAGGGATTTGAGCGACGGGAAGTCTCACACTAACACTATTAAGAGGCTTTCGCACCGGGCCATTTTCCTGGTTGCATTCGCACTGCCAGTAGTAACCTGGTCAATAGTGATGTCATTCAAGCACGACATTCGACAACTCCATAGCGTATAGGTCCATCTATCACTGTTTTCCATGTTGGTGGAGTGAGTATATGTAAACTGTGCTTTTACACTGCATTTTAATAATGGCAGGTGCTGTTTCGAATGGCATTCGTTCGACCAATCAGCGTGCATTTGCATCACTGGTAGCAATTGTGTTGGGTGGGGTTATACACTAACCCATATTGTGTTGGGTTAAACACTAGTCTGACGTAGGAGCTAATTTAGTCCCCCCAAAAGGCATTCCTATAACTACAATCATTCCCAGTTTCTGCCAAAAAGTAGTTATGGGAACTGTGAAAACGTTCTTCCGGTGCAAAAGTTATTTTAGTCTAAAACTAATGTGACAGAAACAACTGACCTTAAAGGGTCACTCCACCCATTTGCATTAAGAGGTCCATTGTTAGACAACCAGTCATACTATTGAATGGTCGTGCAACATTCTTTCATTTCCCCCTGAGACGAGAGAAATCTACTATTTACCTTTTTCACTTCCTCCTACAATGACGCAAAAATCGTCCTTTGACGTCATTGTAGGAGGAAGTGTAAAAAGGGGGGATTTCTGTATAGACTACAAGCACAAATTCCCACCCTTTCAAACCCGCCCATAGGGGGTTGTGCCTAATGCGCTAACAGAGCTATCACAGATCAGTGGGTGGGACTTCACTTGCAGATACTGAAAGCAACATCAGCCATCTTGTTTATAAGCTAAGCTAACAAGCGCTGTGGATATAGGAAGTTACGACAATGACGGAAGAAACTAAACATGATATGGAATAGAGGATTTTGAAATTCTGCTGCTCGAATCCGCTGTTCGTGGCTATCTTTACGAGCCGCAATATAGTGAAGAGCAGCTGAGGCTGATGGAGGATCAGGAGGCGACTGCCTGTCGCGGACGAGGAGCCCGGACTGGGTCGAGCTGAGGCGGGCTGCTGGTGCGTGTGCTCTCGCTGTGCGCTACGGACACAGATAGAGTCCGTCTGCTGCAGAGAATTTCAACGATCGCAATTTCTCCTGGACGAAATCTCTGAATCAGACGACCACACGGACGTTTGTGTTGTGATGTGAACCATCCTAGTTTCGCCTGACTGAACATCCAGGTATCATGCAATAATTCACCATATAGAAAGAAATACAAACGAGTAATTCACTAATGAGTTTACCAATGTAACGGGGTTCGTTGTTGTGGGAAGAAGGAGGCTGGAACCGGCGAACATTTGAACGTTTTAATAGTAAAATAAACAAATACAAAACAAAAGTATAAGCCAGCTGGCCACACACAACAGAAACAAAAAATAAAATCAGGCCTGTTCCTTTTGTGCTTCCGCTCCTCCGTGAGAGATATGAGACCGCCGCAAAGGTGTCATTCATTATCACTCCCGTCGTCCTCTCACGTCCCTCGCCCTCGTCCTGCTCGCCACAGCCAACTAACTAGACATTTTTTGTGAAATAAATTTCAAACTCATTTGGCAGCTAGCCTTCTTGTAGACGGAAGAGTGATTTCTCTGATGTTTGCGCTGTTCTGGATTAGTGGGAGTGGCTTGCAGAGCTGTGGCTTGCGGAGCTGCATTGTGGGAGTTGTTGTCTTACATACAAATGCGCCCCAAAGTTATTTTCTGTCTTTTCTCGGTCAAGAGGGCACCAAATTCAAAATTTCTTTTACATTTCGACTACATATATAGCCCACTTTCAATAAAGATTAATGTTGAAATGGGTGGAGTGACCCTTTAAAGGGGACCTATTATGCCCCTTTTTTCACAAGATGTAAAATAAGTCTCTAGTTTCCCCAGAATGTGTCTGTGAAGTTTCAGCTCAAAATACCCCCACAGATAATTTATTATAGCTTGTCAAATTAGCCCCAATTTGGGTGTGAGCAAAAACACGCCGTTCTCGTGTGTGTCCCTTTAAATGCAAATTATCTGCTGCTCCTTTCCAGAAGAGGGTGGAGCCTTTACAGCTCCTTCTTCAGATTTTTCAGCACAACAAAACTGGAGAATCTCACGCAGCCAAAAAGTGTTCAGCATTACATTTTTTTGTTGTTGTTTTTTTTATTAAGCAAACAATGCAATACAGATAAGTACATTAAGAAAACAACAGCAAAAAACAAATATAGATGTTGAAAAGGCAAGTATCAGACAAATAAGCTTGTTGACGACAAAAAAGATTTTTTTTTACAGCATTACATGTTTGAACCGGAGTCGGAAACCGATGGAGAGACTCAGGAAGAAGTGACAACTTTTAGATGCAATAACTAAACAAAAACAATTTATTCATGCCTTAAAATAGCTTGAATGTAACTCTACACCCTTGACTCATATAGTATGTGCAGTTCTATGAATATGCAAATGAGCCCCGTGGTTGACGATCATTCGTTGACCTGATTGGTTACAAGGTAGTTTGTGACGTCAGAAACACCAGCGATTTCAAACCGTGTTTTTGAGACTGTCTTTGGTTCACTGCAGTTTTAAGGAGAAAATACTCAGCAATGGTGTTGATTTTTGAATTTGCACATTGTTTGTCTTAAAGTATATGAAAAGCACCACATGATTTCCATTACACAAAGTAGATGTTAAAACTTCATGCTGATATGTACTCAGCTTTCGCCAAGATAAGCACCAACTAAGACATAGCTTTACAGTAACCTATCCTTCTCCATCCATGTACGCTTCTTTCCAAATGGTGATGTGAATCTCCTTCTGTCTGGTGTTAATAGCTGCAGTGTAGTTGCTTGTCAGCACACACAACGGCTGCAACCACAGTGTGGTCCCCCCATAACAACCATCTGGATTGAGCTGAGTAGGGAACATCTCTAGGATCTTCAAGTCCTCAGTGTTTCGTCGACTAGCCCACGACACCTCAAGAGGGCTCGATAGTGACTCTGGCGTCCAAGAGTCACCCCCCTCCGTCCCCCACTCAACTCAGCCCAGCTTACTGACCTTTATCTCCCTCCTGCTGCTGAGGTTGCGCCTTCCTCATAGTTCACATGTGACCTAACCACAATCTCTCCGCAACCCGTCCATACGCGCCAACCCGTTTGACTAAGGCTGTCAAGCCCGACTGCCGTCATTAAAGCAGGTTACACAGGAACATAATATTACTATGAAAACTATACAACTAAACCAACAGACTCTTCGAGTTTTCAAGAATTCTTCGAAACTGTAGCGTGGCGGCCTGTACACAGCCAGCTAGAATCTTTCCGTCTCAACCACAGCCAGTTGCTGCTCCTCTCTGCTGCTGCAGACAAGTTCTTTACTGTGCCACACAACTCTTGGCCACTGAATCCGACGTCTCTGAGGAACCGGGTTGTGGAGTGTGCCACAAATCCTTGACAACCCACTTCCACTGGATAAACCTCGACTCTCCATCCTCGCTGTTCTGCTTCAGTGGCCAGATGAGCATACCGCAGTTTCTTCCTCTCATATGCCTCATCTACCGCATCCTCCCATGGCACTGTTAACTCTATCAGTTGAACAATGCGTGCTGATCCAGACCACAAAACAATATCTGGTCGGAGGTTAGTGGTGGCAATCTCAGGTGTAAAAATAAGCCGCTGATCAAGATCAGCCAGCATCTTCCAGTGCCTAGCAGCTTCCAGTTGTCCTGGGTGAGAATTGGTGTTAGCACCTTTTCTTGGTGGTTGCTCGCCTGGGCAGAGGAATATTGTCTTCTGTGTGTAATGTTTTGCTAGAACAGGTGGCAACTTATTGGTCATGTTACGCTTGTCTTCCAATGCTGAAGCCAAACATCGCAGTACTTGGTCATGACGCCAAGTAAACCGACCCTGGCTAAGAGCCACCTTACATCCTGTCAAAATATGCCTTAATGTGGCAGGTGATGAACAGAAAGGACAAGAGGGATCCTCTCCTACCCAGAGGTTTAGGTTCTGTGGTGATGGGAGAACATCATATGTTGACCTGATAAGGAAACTGATCCTACTCTCTTCCATTGACCAAAGGTCTTGCCAGCCCATCTTGCGTTGTTCCACACTCTCCCATCTCATCCACTCTCCCTGCTTGGCCTGGGAAATGGCCTTTACACATCATCCTCTCCTCCTGCTTTCGCACCTCGTTGACTACCAGCTTCCTCCTTTGAGCAGGGGCTGCCTTGTGCCGTTTAGGAGGAGCTAAACTGAGCCCAAAACCCCCTCTTCCATGCTGTTCCTGTCCCACGATATCACCAATATGAAGGGCAGCCTTTGCCTCCCTTACACATTTGTCGCATGACTCTACTAAGGTCCTTTCCAGTCTGACCTTGGTGCACTTAAACTCCTCGGTTAAAGCAGAGACTGGCAGCTGCAATATTCCTTTACTATAAAGTCCCACTCTGCTGAGGCAGCGTGAAACTCCCAACCATTTCCTGATATATGAACTTATTAACGCTTCCAGCTTATCCACTGTTGTCAAAGAAACCTCGTACACAGTCAGTGGCCACAGCAACCTCGGCAGTAGACCAAACTGAAAGCACCAGAGTTTTAGTTTGCCTGGTAGAGCGCAGCTCTTTATGCTCTTCAACCCTTCCACTGCTTGTCGTCTAACTTCTCCCACTCGAACTGTGTCCTTTAGATCCCCATCGTACCATCTCCCAAGACTCTTCACTGGCTTCTCAGAAACTGTTGGTATTGCCTCACCATTAATGAAGAATGTTTTATCTACTACCTTGCCTTTCATTATCGAGATGCTCCTTGATTTAGAGGGCTTAAATTGCATCCGTGCCCATTCAATGTTATCGGTTAACTTACCCAATAACCGATTAGTGCAGGCTACCGTTGTAGTCATGGTTGTTATGTCATCCATGTATGCTCTGATTGGTGGTAGTCGCACCCCAGAAGCCAAGCGCTCACCTCCTACTACCCATCTTGATGCACTAATGATTACTTCCATTGCCATGGTAAAAGCCAGTGGAGAAATGGTGCATCCTGCCATTATTCAAACCTGTAAGCATTGCCATGTAGTGCTGAATTCTGGAGTTGAGAAACTAAATTACAAATCTCCAAAATAGGCTTTCACTAAATTTGTTATCGACATCGGTACCCTGAAAAAAATCAAATGCTGCCCAAAGAAGCTCATGTGGCACTGAACCGTATGCATTAGCCAAATCCAGGAATGTCACGTGGAGCTCCTTCCTCTCCTTTTTAGCTGATGAATTCGTTGCCAGATAACACTGATGTGTTCTAAGCATCCTGAGAAAACCCGGAATGCCCCCTTTTTGAACTGAAGTGTCAATGAAGCCATTCTTTAATAGGTAGGTTGACAATCTCTGAGCAATAATGCTGGAGAAAATAGGCATAGGCATATAAACAACATTAAAAGCTTGATTTGGGACTTTAATGATTTATGGGGATTATAAAAAAAAAAGGAGTGGCTGGATTTTTACCATTATAGGCTGGCTGTTTAAACAGACTGTGGATGGACACACATCATAAAAGTAAATTTTGCATAACAGGTCCCCTTTAAACAAATCAAAGCTATTCTACTACTTGTCAAGATCCCAGCCCTGCACACTCTGGACATCTGTATTTTAAAAAGTTTGCATGTATGCTGGATGCCTTTCTTTCTCTATCTGGTTCTATTTAAAAAGAAATTAAAATATAAAACTAGATTTTTAACATTAAAATAGTAAAAGTAACAAGTAAAATTAGAAACATACAAATAAATAACACTGCAAATTTTATTTTTTCATTTATGTTTTATATTATATATGTTTTTCTGATATGCATCCTTAGACGCTTTTTAAACAACATTGTAGGACTTCAAAAGAAAATAAATGACTTTTAAATAAATAAAAAGTAAACAGTTAAAAAGTATAACATCATGATGTGATAATTTACTAAATAAACTAAACATAAATTATAGTTTTCTACTAAACAAATTTGTGAGCTTTATACTTTTTGGATAGTAAAAAAGAAGAGCCGTGTTTCTCTTTTACTATCCTGTCCAACTGATCCATTTAAGGAAAAGAAAGTAAATAGTAATATATATATATATATATATATATATATATATATATATGAATAAAGGGAAAATATTCATGCATAATTAAAAACAAAATTCTACAAAACTATTTGCATGCATTCAATCAAGTTTCTAATCTTTTGTCAGTAACACTTTACTATATAAGGTTCATTAGTTAACATTAGTTAATGTATTTACTAACATGAACTAACAATGAGCAATACATTTGTTACAGTATTTATTCATCTTTGTTAATGTACAAATGCACAGTGCATTACCTTATGTTAACAAACACAACCTTTGATTTTAAAAATGTATTAGTAAATGTTGAAATTTATATTAACTAAGATTAATAAATGCTGTAGAAGTGCAGTTCATTTTTAGTTTATGTTAACAAAGGGAGTTAACATTAGTGTACACAAGAGTAAACCTTATTGTAAAGTGTTACACTTTTGTCTTAGTGTACAGAATGTTACATATAAAGAATCTGACTCATGTGTAGAATCTTTAAATACTTCATGTCTGATTGGTCTGACTGAGGACATTAACATGTGATGTCAGTCTGCTGTAAATAATCAGGTGACCCAGGAAACACACCAGTCCCTATTAAACCCTTAATCCTGTTTGTCGTTTGATGTACTGAGACTCGCTTCTCACAATCAATAGTACTAATTGGATGACTGTATTTTTCCCCCATCACTCTTAGTTGTGCATTATGACAAAATATTTTTGATTATATTAAATGAGGATGGGAATGTTAATGGATAGTTGTATTACTGGAGCTGCATCTACAATTCATATACATAAATGAATTATTTTTTCTTTTCTTTTTTTACTTAATTAGGTTTCATTTTGACTCCCATTCTTCATGAAGCCTTAATGGAGAAAAAACATAAATGTTTTGATTAAGCTATAATTTACCTGTGACAAATCGAATGATCTACAGTCATTATAACAGTCTGTTCTTGGCACTGTCGGGTTTAGGCATTATTGCGCCGCCGACTCACTTCAAGAAAAATTCATCGCATGACAGCAATTTGATGAGCAGTAATTTATGGCTTTTAGTTCAGGAAGAAATAAACATACAATAAATTTCATCCATTAATGACTCTCAAAGTGCACTTGGCTTTGTTCAGAACAGTGTACTACCATTTTACACATTATTGGATTTAATTGTCTGAAGGTTTTTTGTTTTGTTTTGTTTTTTTGCTTTGTTTTATTTTGTTTTGTTTTTAAAAGTGTGAAAACACCTTGTATATTTAATGACCAAAGACAATGTAATTTCCACTGTCTACCAACAGATGTCAATGTTAATTCTTTCACCTGATGGTAAGTCAGACTTGCATGCTTGTGAAGACTCTGTAAAATGTGTGCTTTTATGTTGAAGTGTCATATATATAATTTATAATAATTTGATCTTTATAATTTTGCTTTCAAGGTAGCTATGTAACTTTTGTCCCTCTAGCGGTTAAAAAACAAAACTGCATGCATTTTGCGGAAAAAAACATTGTTTTAGTTGTGCTTCGTCTTTGCGTGACTGTGTGGATGGATATGGTTATCATCCTACTTATAAAACATAAAACAACTTTTCTCTATTCACGGATATGTCGAGGCATACATGGGTGAGCGACATGTAGCCCTACGCAATTTCCCGTGGAAACCATCGCGTCAGGTCAAAAATATAAACACAATAGGCTTAACGTTACCATAGTTAATCAGGGTTCGACAAACACGTTGTGGAAGAAGGATTTGATGAAGTTTTGACTCATTATTTAATTTTTTTTAATTTTGAAAAACAAAAAAAGTTATAAAGTATATCTTTAACTGTAGCCTACACTCCACACACAATCAATAACACACACACACACACACACACACACACACACACACACACACACACACACACACACACACACACACACAGCTAACTTGTCTGTAGCTTTGTCTTTTGCAGTACACATGTTCTTCCTCTTATAAGGACTGGGTTAGTCTCAATGGCCTTAATAAAAGCATCACACAACTTGTCCATGTTGTACAACTGTGTAATCTGACCAGGCAGATGAATCTGCAACAAAATACCATAGCATTTTCTCCTCTGTTTTAAAAAGCCTGCTATCCCTTAAAGGGTTATTTCACCAAAAAATGAAAATGATGTCATTAATGACTCACCCTCATGTCGCTCCAAGCCCGTAAGACCTCCGTTCATCTTCAGAACACAGTTTAAGATATTTTAGATTCAGTCCGAGAGTTTTCTGTCCCTCCATTGAAAATGTATGAACGGTATACTGTCCTGTCCAGAAAGGAAATAAAGACATCATCAAAGTAGTCCATGTGACATCAGTGGGTTAGTTAGAATGTTTTGAAGCATCGGAAATACATTTTGGTCCAAAAATAACAAAAACTAGGTCTTTATTCAGCATTGTATCATCTTCCGGTTCTGTTGTGGATCCGCGTTCACTGACGCTGCTGACGTAAGACGCTGCTGACGTGTGTCTGGTGCGTCCGAGCTTCGTTTACAGTCTGAGGGAGACGCACGCTGGAAACAAAACAATCTTCACAAACATGTCTAATGATTTCCACACAGGGGAAGACTTGCATTTTTTTGCCCAGCCATATTTATTTGAACCCGAATACACGGACGCACCAGATAACACGTCAGCAGCGTTTTACGTCATCAGCGTCACTTCGGACTCGTGAACGCGGATCCCCAACAGAACCGGAAGACAATATAATGCTGTATAAAGTCGTAGTTTTTGTTATTTTTTGGACCAAAATGTATTTCCGATGCTTCAAAACATTCTAACTAACCCACTGATGTCACATGGACTACTTTGATGATGTCTTTATTTCCTTTCTGGACAAGGACAGTATACCGTTCATACATTTTCAATGGAGGGACAGAAAGCTCTCGGACTAAATCTAAAATATCTTAAACTGTGTTATGAAGATGAACGGAGGTCTTACGGGCTTGGAGCGACATGAGGGTGAGTCATTAATGACATCATTTTCATTTTTGGGTGAACTAACCCTTTAAGTATTAGTTTATTATTAGCATTTAGCATGGCTTTTCCTCCACTGCCTGTGACCATATCATAACACATCTGCGGCCCATTTTTGGTTTGCAACTCATCAGATGAGAAGCTTAGAACCGAGTGAGTTCATAAGAACTGCTCTATAGAGAGAGAGAGCAGCGGTGCTGATATTGACATCACAGATAATTTGATGTAGTTTCTTGTGATGTTTGTCTTTCTCTCATGTAATGGTTTCTACGGCAGCAGAGCTTTTGATTACAGATTCCTCGTGGGTGCATCTTTTCTTGTATGGCTGATTGCATTCTGTTTGCCTACAGCTTTTGAATATGTGTGTGTGTGTGAACGTGAGAGAAAATGTGAGAGAGCAAGAGTGCTGTTTAATGTTAAAAGAAACACATGCAAATTAACTATTTGGATTGACACATCATTTTCAGTTGAATTTACATAGTCGCAACCTGTATACATACATAGATAGATAGATAGATAGATGATATGGGGCTCTCTGATCACTGTTTGGTTCATCTCATACCGACCTACAGGCAGAAACTGAAATCAGCTAAACCTGGAATAAGGACTGTGAAAAGATGGACTAATGAAGCAGAGCAGAATCTACAGGCCTGCTTTGATTGCACTGATTGGACTGTTTTTGAAGCTGCTACCAATGATCTGGATGAGCTCACAGATACTGTAACATCATATATAAGTTTCTGTGAGGATACATGCATTCCTACCAGGACATTCTTATCATTCACTAATGATAAACCATGGTTTACTGGGAAACTCAAACACCTTCGTCATGCCAAAGAGGATGCTTACAGAAGTGGGGATAAAATCTTGTATAACCAGGCCAGAAACAGATTAACAAAGGAGATCAGAGTTGCTAAAAGGAACTACTCTGATAAACTGAAAAACCAGTTTTCATCCAACGACCCATCATCAGTCTGGAATGGCCTGAGAAACATTACCAACTACAAGTCACCATCCCCTCGATCTGTGGACAATCAACACCTGGCTGACGATTTAAATTCATTTTACTGCCGGTTTGAAAAGCCCTCATTCACACCACACACCCGGTCTGATCTGCACTTCACACATTCAGCATCACCTCCTGTTCTCCAATTATCACTCCCCCCTCCTGCCATCCAACCTGAGCTTAAGGTCTGTGTGGAGGACGTGAGCCGAGTCTTCAAAAAACAGAAGACTAGGAAAGCCTCAGGCCCAGACGGCATCTCATCTGCTTGTTTAAAAGCCTGCGCTGACCAACTGGCCCCGGTCTTCACGCAGATCTTCAACAGATCATTGGAGCAGTGTGAAGTTCCCTGCTGCTTCAAACGCTCCACTATCATTCCTGTCCCCAAAAAAACCCAAAATCACTGGACTTAATGACTACAGACCTGTCGCTCTCACGTCTGTGGTCATGAAGTCGTTTGAAAGACTGGTGCTGGCCCACCTGAAGGACATCACTGGACCCCTGCTGGATCCCTTTCAGTTTGCTTACAGAGCAAACAGGTCTGTGGATGATGCAGTCAACATGGGACTGCATTATATCCTGCAACATCTCGACAGACCAGGGACTTATGCAAGGATCCTCTTTGTGGACTTCAGTTCGGCCTTCAATACCATCATGCCTGGTCTTCTCACAGCCAAACTGACCCAGCTCTCCATACCATCCTCGATCTGTCAGTGGATCACCAGCTTCCTGACAGACCGGCAGCAGCGAGTGAGACTGGGGAAACACACATCCAAGACACTCACAATCAGCACTGGTGCTCCCCAAGGGTGCGTTCTCTCCCCACTGCTCTTCTCCCTGTACACTAATGACTGCACTTCTAAAGACCCCACTGTCAAGCTCCTGAAATTTGCAGACGACACCACTGTCATCGGTCTCATCCGAAACGGTGACGAGTCTGCTTACAGACTGGAGGTTGAACAGCTGGCTGCCTGGTGCAGTTATAACAACCTTGAGCTGAACACGCTCAAAACAGTGGAGATGATCGTGGACTTCAGGAGGAACAGCTCAGCACTCCTCCCACTCACCATCATGAACAGCACTGTGGAAGCAGTGGAGTCATTCAGGTTCCTGGGCACTATCATCTCTCAGGACCTGAAGTGGGACAATCACATTGACTCCACTGTGAAAAAGGCCCAGCAGAGACTGTACTTCCTTCGCCAGCTGAGGAAGTTCAACCTGCCACAGGATCTGCTGATTCAGTTCTACTCAGCCGTCATTGAGTCTGTCTTGTGCGCTTCCATCACTGTCTGGTTTGGTTCAGCTACCAAATCAGACATCAGGAGACTACAACGGACAGTCCGGACTGCGGAGAGGATCATTGGTGCCCCCCTGCCAAACCTCCAGGACCTGTACTCTTCCAGAGTGAGGAAGAGAGCAGGTAAAATCATCACAGACTCCACTCACCCTGGACACCACCTGTTTGAACTGTTACCGTCAAGACGGAGACTCAGATCACTGTCCACAAGAACATCT
Organism: Siphateles boraxobius; assembly: GCF_051911475.1. Taxonomy (NCBI): domain Eukaryota; kingdom Metazoa; phylum Chordata; class Actinopteri; order Cypriniformes; family Leuciscidae; genus Siphateles; species Siphateles boraxobius. Next base: position 3,013,167 of record NW_027508908.1, on the reverse strand, counting down.
CGGCACAGGAACAGTTTCTTCCCACAGGCCATTTCCCTCCTGAACAGTTAACACTCCTCCCAAGGCATATGCCTGTAAGTGCAATACTCCCACTGTTTAGTGCAATATCCCACAACTCAGGTGATACTTATATGTAGATTTATTTATTTATAATATTCAAAACACTGTAAATAGGTTCATAATCTGTAAATCTGAAAATGTCTATTCTGACTAAACCCAACTGTGATAGTTTTATTCTCATATATTTATATTTTTATTTTTTATTCTTATAATTTGTAGTATTATGTTTAATGTTGTATTTGTATATGTCCACTGGAAGCCTCAGTACCAAAACAAATTCCTTGTGTGTACAAGCACACTTGGCAATAAAGCTCTTTCTGATTCTGATTCTGATTCTGATATATATAATGTGTTTGGGAGGTTTACAATTTTTCTAATTTGCCTTGTGTGGTACACACACACACACACGCACGCACGCACGCACGCACGCACGCACGCACGCACACACACATACACACACACACACACATTAGGTTATATCAAATAAAATAAATATCATATTTCTTAATTGTGTTAAAATATGCATCATTTTCTTTCAGCATAATATAATTATTTTGATTTTGGGGTGAGATATGACACATTCTTGACAGGTTTTGTGATATTCCCCACTATGATCCAGCAAAGGTTGTGTGAAGCTGCATTGTGATGTCATGATGGACTTTGCTCAGAGAGAGAATAGCTGCTGTTTTTCCTCTATTCTATGTCTGACATGTTTCTAGGATACGGCACGTTCTGCAGACAAGTTTGACACTGTTTTCATTGTCAGGTGGACGGTCCACCCTCTAAACACTTAAACACTGTTCAAAGGAACACATTGTCTGTCAATGAAAAAGGTACCAGATTTCATCTAAACTAAACAAGGAACCCATGACTAGCTTGGGGGAAGTCTAATATTTACACACACACACACACACACACACACACACACACACACACACACACACACACACACACACACACACACACACACACACACACACACACACACACACACACACACACACTGTCTAAAATACTGCTGACACACACTCTTTTATGAATCGCTTATATAACGGAAACGCTTCATTTTACAGTACAGTACTTACAGTGTACTTACCTAGAAAGTACTGGGTAATATAAGGTAAGTACATAGATTAAGGGTAGGTTTAGGGGTAGGTTCAGGGTTAGTATTACCCAGTTATTGTAATTGCTATAATAAGTACATAGTATGTACATGGGAAACAGGACTGTAAAATGAAGCGTTACCTATATAACTATATTTTGCATTATTCATGTATATATATATACACACACATATCTATATATACATACATATACATATAGTATACATATTATAGGCCTAAATATAAAAAATATATGTCATAATGAAAAACATTTAATTTGTATACATGCTCCTAGTGGAAGACTGGAGATCTTCTTATTTCCTTAATTTATAATCTCAAATGCAATATATACACAATACAATATACAGCAGTGATGAGCCAAAACATTATGACCACCTGCCTAATATGCTGTTGGTCCTCCACGTGCTGTCAAAACAGCACCGACCCACCGAGGCATGACTCTACGAGACCCGTGCAGGTGTCCTGTGTTTTAACAGCAAATCCTTCAAGTCCTGTAGGTTGTGAAGTGGAGCTGCCGTTGATCGAACTTGTCGGTCCAGCACATCCCACAAATGCTCAATTGGACTGAGATCTGGGGAATTTGGAGGCCAGGGCAACACCTTGAACTCTTCATCATGTTCTCTTCAACAATGTGTGCAGTGTGAAAGCAGTTTTATCCTCCTGAAAGAGCCACTTCCACCATGGAACACCATTGTCATGAAGGGAAGTACCTGGTCTGCAACAATGTTTAGGTCGGTGTCACGTGTCAAAATTTACATTAAAAGGCCAGACCCAGTGTTTCCCAATAGAGCATTGAGTGTCACACTCCCTCCACCGGCTTGTCGTCCCCCCACTGGTGCCACGATGTAAAAGAAAACAGGACTCATCGGACCAGATGACCTTCTTCAACAGCTCCAAGGTCCAGTTCCAACACTCGCGTGCTCATTGTAGATGCTTTTCGATGGTGGAGGGATCATCTTAGTCACTCTGACTGATCTGCGGCTACGCACCTCATACACAGCAGAGTGTGATGCACTGTGCGTTGAGACACATTTCTCATAATAACCATTATTAAAATTTTGTGTGACCGGTTGCACAGTAGACCTTCTGCTGGCTCAGATCAGACGGAATATCCTTCAATGCCCTCGTGCATCGATGAGCCTTGCGAGCCCAAAACCCTTTCGCAGGTTTGTTTTGTCCCTCCTCAGACCACTTGATTCTCTGTAAATTCTCACCACTGCTGACCATGCAGGAGCAACCCACAAGTCCGTGAAAAAAATAGCTGTTTTGACTTAAGTGTCTGTGCTTCTTTCACATTTTAATTTCAGTCAACTTGAAATGTGAAGTTGTAGGCTACTATGTGACACCTTGGATATCTGAGTTGACTAAACTTAAAATTAAGGCAGCACGAACACTTACTTTTTTAAGTTGAAACAAAACATTTTTTACAGCGTTTGCCATTGGCCCTTGTCAAAATCCCTTAGATCTTTATTGCTGCCCTTTTCTCCTGCATCCAACACATTGATTATTATTGATATAAGCGATGATCACTTCACATGTGCTGTGACTGGTCATAATGTTATGTTATACACACAAACACATACAAATATATGATAATAACATATATTGCATTTATTAAAGGGGAATTAGGCACAATATATAAAGTTATTTTTAATAAATACATTACACAAAAACATGATATATTATACAATACATATATTAAGTGTCAATTCGCTCTGCACTTGTTTTGCAAGATTGACTTCTGCTTGGCGCCACCTACATCAGCTCAGAGCTCAAAGGGTTAACGTGTGCTTCTTGTGAGAGGAGATTCGTTATTACACACGCGCATTCTCCACACACACGGTGTGTATTTGGATCTATCAGCAGAGGCGGCGGTATCCTGTGCATTTTTCACGTGCACTCATCAGTGTACCACAGGAAGGGATGATTGCAATATTTCGTTTTAGAAAGAAGCTCACGGCAACAATCAGAGAAGGGTGCATTTCACATAAATGATGCCATTACTGATCCAGCTGCCAGCCAGCGAATATGATCTGATGGCGATGTCCTCTGGGGGACAGACCGTGGTCCATTAGTGCTCCAGATGTCCAAAGAGGACCTCGATCTCTCCGAAAGGACGCGCCTCGGTCGTGTCCGCGCGGACAGAAAAAAGTGAAGATCAAGAGCACTCAAAATGAATATTTTACTCGTTTCTGATTGTAAAAACCAGGCACTTTGACGAGATCGGAGCGTTTTAATCGATTATAAAACGATTTTCCGGTTTATTTTTGAACAGTTAACGTTAACTGATGTACTTTCCATCAGTTGTGTTCTGGTTGTTGATGTGTCTCGCTCATCGCTTTGCAACGCCCATGATCTTCTGTACCTGAGGGGGGAAATGCAAACGGTGGAAAACTTCTGAACATCAGCTGTAGGCGTCTGTCACCACGTGGATTTGGATGTGAAGGGTTTTAGTCAGACAGACACGATGAGCGATGCCATGGATGACTCCGGTGTCATCCGCCGGCGGAGGATGCAGGTGAGTTTTGTTATTCACAAACTGGATCACATTAAAGCTGTTGCAAGCCATTTATTTTTAACATCCCATATAAAATGTTTCTATTACCTGTCTTGACTGAGAAATCCCAGCTGTTTGACTGGAACCAACCAGAAACTCCCTCTGTCAATTATTTAAAGCGTTGGGGTTTGCAAGATCGGATTGGCTGGCGTGTCTTCGGAGGGCGTGTCATTTAAATTGGCAAAATGGCAGAAGTTAGCAAAACGGTTGAAAATTTCTTTTCAGTGGCATTCCAATGAATGGGGACTGGATCTTTCAAGCTCCGAAAGACAAGAAAACAAACAAAAACACCTTAAAGGGTTAGTTCAACCAAAAATGAAAATTGTCATCATATTCGCCCTCGTGCCGTTCCAAACCCGTAAGACTTTCCCTAATCATCAGAACACAAATGACGATTTTTTGTGATGACATCTGAGAGCTTTCTGTCCTTCCATTGACAGCTACGCAACTACCACTTTGACATTTCAAAAAGTTCCTAAAGTAAAACTAATCCATATGAATTGAATGGCTGAGTCAACTTTTCTGAAGAGACACGATCGCTTCTTATGATGAACAGATTGAATTTCTATTCATGTAGAACATTGATCAGCAAACATATAAAGAAAACCTCAACCGAACAAGCTTGAAACACGAAAACAAACCTCATTGGTTCTTGAGAAAGCTCAAATGTGCTGCGTAACAAGAAAATGAACCTCATTGGTTCTCGAACGTCAAGCAAGCATGCTTGAGCTTCCATTTACCATATCTGATGTGTGCATTGATGAAGGTTTATATGTGAATTAAAGGCTTCTGTTCATCATATATAGAGATTTTGTCTTTTCAGAAAATTAGGAGTAAATCGCTCGATTCATATGGATTAGTTTTACGATGTCTTTATGAAGCGTCTAAGTGGTAGTTGCGTATACTGTCAATGGAGGGATAGAAAGCTCTCAGATTTCATTAAAACATCTTAATTTATGTTCTTAAGACAAACAAAAGTCTTAACAGGAAGGTCTTAACATGAGGGTGAGTAGATGAAGACTTTTTTGGGTGAACTATCCCTTTAAAGGTATCATATTTATTTTTTCCATATGAGTTATATTCAAGGAATAAAATGAAATGATCCTAAAAGAAATGAATCCATTTTCAAGGCCAGGGACAATGTGAATGCTAATTGAAGTAGATTATTTGTATTTTATTTAGTTCACTTTTTGGTGCACTTAAAGATAGCTAAGTTTGTTCATCGTAAAGAGATCCCTGAAGTTTGATTAAAAATAATAATAATAATAATAAACTGGCCGGTAAAATTGGGTAATCCCTGGATACTGTGATTTCTTAGTGATTAGTTTTCACAGTGTGATTTATTAACACTTAAACACTTAACGGATTTCTTTGCCCAACATATATAAATGTAAAGTGTTATCTAAACCGTAACAGGATTAGATTTGTTTTTATTGTAAGTTACTCACTAGGTTCCAGCCTACTCACAGGAGTTCATATTTGCTTTGTGGTTTGGGAGTTATTGTTTTCATGTCTCCGGTTCTTGCCCAGAGCAACATAACTGGGGGGAAAAAAGCATAAAAGAGGGTTTGAGCTGTCGTATTATTGTTGGTACAGCACGGAAACCATCTGCTGTTCTATGAAGTCAAAACAAAAAGTGCGTATTACTTTCACTTCCCCTCTTTCACTGCTGAAAATAAACAAGCATTTTCAAGCTCCAGCTGATCCGCTGCTCTCCACCCCAGACCGCTAGAGATTTCGCAAAAAGGTCACCACTTTTCAGCTCCTTAACTGGAAAATAAGAGAACTCAAGAGTTTATACTTTAGCTTAAAGTGCTGGACATCAGTATTAGCTGCTCATTTTGACTGTAATTTCAGAAACATTTTCATTAAAAGCCAAGCACTTATGATGCATTTCAGTGCAAAATGTCTATACTCATCATTGTTGTTACTTGTAAAATTAAATTCGTCATTACAATTAGGAATAAAACATTTCTTGATTTTTGTGTGTGTGTGATAAAGGAGTTCATTGTATCATTAAAAGCAGTATTAATTCTGTACTCAAAACTTCCTCTTTAGAGAAAAAAAAGTGGTTAATATTGAAACTAAACTGTAAAAATGGTTTCCATTGCATTCTTCCACAAATTTTGCCACAATACACGGCGTGTTCAGTCACCGTAAGGTAATGTGAATATAATCTTAACACCATAATTGAGGGAAACAATATAAATCTTAAGTTGTTTTTGGCTTTCACTGTGCAAATCCCTCTAATGTATATTAAGTTTATAAATATGTATAGGTTTCTGATTGTTTATGAATCTGTAAATGTAAATCAGGCTTTGCAAAGAGGTTGTTTTTGAAAGAAAGGGCAGTTAAAACCATATTAATCCGGACAGAAAACATACAGCTCATGTTTAAATGCAGCAGCTCATTTCACAAATAAAAAGGACGTTTACATAGAAGTCTTAAAGGCACAGCCGAAAAAAAAAATTAGTTTAAAAAAAGGTTTAATTCTAAAAGTGTGAGGATAGTAATTGGTCATAGAACTATGGCCTATAACTATATTTTACCTGTTTTTGGTACAAAATATAATTAAATTATAAGTGTACCTCAGGGGGAAATATTATAGGCCTATGTAAAAAAAAAAAAAAAAGTCCCCTTTTTACATTTTACAAAAAAATACACTGTCATATTTAGGATCTACACCCCGGTAGTCACATATCCAGGTTTGCAGCTCTGTTTTCTGACAAAAATGCCATCTGGATCTAGGAGATGCGAAGTTGGAATGGCTTTTAGTCTGCAAAGCATTATGGGTGATTAAATGTAGACCACAAATTAGTGGTTGCTTTCAGGGATGCCTGGGAGTTTTGACCAACTTAAGGCTTTGTTTCAGGGAGCACTTCTGAGAAATCTGTGCACTTGGGAATTGACCTCTCAGGAATTCAAGGAAGCTTAATGATTGGATGCAGCTTTATTGTGTAAAGGTGCATCAAAGCGATGGAAAACCCACAGTCAGTTAGGATACTGCATGGATTAGTGTGTGTGTGTGTGTGTGTGTACATACAGGACGCATAGATTTCACTAGCCACCACTTTGATTCTAATAAATGCTTACCGAGGCATAGGCTTACGGAAAATGCTTACAGAGACACAAACACACTTCTCAAAAACACACATTCAAGTCCACACCATCAGGCTATCAGAGGCCCTCACTGGATAGGGAGGGTCTGGTTGTCCTGGGACAGGCACAATCTGCTCTTTCAAGCCCCATTAGGCAGTTAATGGCAGGCAGTTAACAGCTCATGGCATTGGAGAATAAATATGATAGAGAGTTTATATGTAAAGAAGTGATGGGTAATATGGCAAAAAAAAACTAAGCAAATTTTCAGCCTTTTGATAATATTCAGTATATATTGTGATGTTTATGTAAATGCAAAAGTATAATATAGTAATTAAAACAATACATGCATAATTCCATACTGTTTTGTCACTAAATGAAAATAATTATATTTTAATATTTTACTATTGTATTATTTACATTTTATATGCACTAATTTACTCTATCGTTCAAAAGTTATTTTTTCATAAATAAAGTCTCTTCTAGGCTACTCACCAAGGCTGCATTTATTTCATTAGAAATACAGAAGAAGGTAATATTGTGAAATATTATTACTATTCAAATAAACCTTTTCTATTGTAATATATTTTAAAATGTAATTTATTCCTCTGATCAAAGCTGAATTTTCAGCACCATTATTCCAGTCTTCAGCGTCACTGATATGATGATTTGCTGCTCAAAACACATTTCTTATTATTATTAATGTTAAAAACAGTTGTACTGCTTAATATTTTTGTGGAAACAGTGATAAATGCATCCTTGATAATTTAAAGTATTAATGAATTTTTAAAAAAAATTGACCCCAAACTTTCTTTTACCAAAACACACTAAAATCTCACATGGAGACTGGGCCCTTTTTGAATCATGATTCAAATAAATTGTTCCGTTAGAGTTTTGAATCAATTCATCAACAGTGTAAACTGATTCACTAATCATACTTGCGTACGCATGATTATGAGTATATTGTTCTATTACTATAAAACAGCATTATGGTAATCTTAACCTAGTACATTTTGAGGGATTACATCGAAGTAGCTATATGGATCATATTTAAAATATCACGCAAAAAATATTGATCTTGTATGTAATAATATATGTTCTTTTTATTAAATTCTGGCTGCTAAAACATTGAATCCTGGATGATTCAGTAAATACTCAGCTGTGGAGTAATTTCGGCCAGTCTGTAGCTGCTCTATGATTGACAGCCTGGTCCTGCAGTGTGGCGACTGCGTTATTACCCTCAGTCCTCTTATCCATCCATCGTTTTATCTCCTGTGGGAACGAGGGGGCTTTCTCTCCTCTGGGCGTTGAGCCCAGTCTGTTTCATTAGTCTCAGCTGTAGGCTGAATGTTATTCATCACCGGTCTGGAAGTTCACAGACTTAATGAGCCTAGTGTTTGTCAATATCGTCTTTTGCCACTATGTCAAAGCATGCAATAGATATGCTACTTTCTGCGACTTATATTGTTTCAGCTTATTCACTCCATTGGGAATGAGAGAAAAGTAGAAACACAGGCTTGGGAAGGTGAGTGCATCCAAATTTACATACATACAAGTATGTACTTGAGTGTAGTAAGACAGTACAGCAGTGTTGGGATATGCTGTCGGATCATAAAATCTTTGACCTTTGACTTAAACATCCAAACAAAGTGCAGAAAACGACATTCTAACGAATAAATTACGAAATGCCAGGATCAGAGCGGTTTTCCACTCACAGTTCCGAGTTCAAAGAGGAGAACTATGAAAATGTAAATGAAGTGCTACTGTGGAGAAAATAACAGCTTATTTTTCCTGCTCTCTTGCTCCCTGTGGAGTGCAGACAGTCGATGAGAAAGACATTTTATCTAAGTGATAAAGTCACACACAGTCTCGGAATGGAAATCGGAGCTCAGTTTTGAGTGGTTTTCCTTGTTTTTTTTTAGCTCATAGGGTTAGAGGTTAGGAAGTATTAACCCTTTGGTGTGCCTCACTTAGGGTTCATACTTGTGATCCTCAGCTGTCAAAACAGACCAGATCAGTGTTATCTTATCTGATTCTGTTCTAAGACCATTTAGCGTTTTCATTTAGCCACAAAAGTCACCAAAGTTTGTACCATTCCAATGAAGTAAAAAGTATAAAAAAATGTAAAACGTGGACCTTGGGCCAGTAAGAAACCACTTATGTGGTGTTTTGCACAACATTTCCTTCAGAAAATGTATAGCTAACATAAAAATATAAGCTGTTTTAAATAATACATCCATCCACGGAGTCGTTTGAAGGGTTCAGTCTTTTTTTTTCCTATGAATTGATCTGCTCTCTAATACTGTTGCTTCCCCCTCATTGTCTCACTTGTCAACTGCGACATCCTTTCGATTCATCTTTCTGTTTCCTCGTCTTTCCTCGCTTCACTCGTGTTTTTCTCACTCTTTGCTTCAGTTGGATGGATTTATATTCTGTGAAGTAGCAATGGAGACTCTTCCTTCAGTGTGACATGACTGTGATCACTGCTATCTATCTATCTATCTATCTATCTATCTATCTATCTATCTATCTATCTATCTATCTATCTATCTATCTATCTATCTATCTGTCTGTCTGTCTGTCCTCACTATATATATTCTTAACTGAAAATGATGTGTCAATTCAGTGTGTTAATTTGCATGTGTTTCTATCCATCCATTCATCCATCAGGCTGTCGGTCTGTCCATCATTTTTTCAGTAAATAGAAAATTAACATGTTTTGTTTCAGAGAGTATTATGGTTATATATTAGAAAAAATGTAAGTATTATTTTAAAGTGTAGGACGCAGCCCACACACATACACACACACACCGGCCACAGACTATTTGTCCACTTAATCCTCCATTAGTTGCTCAGTGGCGCCAGTCATGCTCGCAGGAAAGCCATGTCACACACGATGTCATCAAAGTGAGTCACAGTGGGTGAAGTCATTTCCCTCCGACAGAAACCCTTAGTGTACCATCACATGCACCAGCATGGCCTTTTTCCTGCTATCTAACATGTATTTTCTCTCTCTCTCTCTCTCTCTCTCTCTCTATCTCTCTCTCCAGTGACCCTGTTTGTGTAATTGGCCATTAATGTTTTGGGATTATTCTCCCCTAAGTGCTGTCCTCTGTCTCAGAGATCTGAAGAGCATTATGGGTCATAATGAATGTCAGCTGGCATAAGATTATTCCAGTTTGGTTTCATCAAGATATTTATGTCCTAAAGCAAACTGGTATTGAGCAGTTATTGATGGTATCATTTTACACTGGGTAATATAATCACTCAGTCTATCATTTTTCTCTCTCTCTCTCTCTTCCAGAAGGATCTTCCCCTGCCCAGGAAGAGCAGTGGGTGAGTGTAGCAAATCTGCTTTACTTGATTTGATTCTGCATTTATTTGTCCAAATGTTGTCTGGATTTTTTTATGCTGGGACCTAGCATAATGTGGTACTGAGTAAAAGCACTTTTCTCAAACCCAATACTAAAACAACCCCAGATTCGTGTCCATTTTCACTGCACCTGTCAACATTGAAATTACTTAATGTACTGAATGAGTGAGTGAGGATTACACACACAGCTCTTACTGGCCTACGTCCATTACACTCACCCCCCTAAACCTCACTCCTATCGGGGTCACGGCACCAAATGCAACCGGTCCTTCCCGACTCGCTCCGACAGCCGCTATCGACAGAGGCCCGGTGAGTGAGGTTTACACACGCTCAGCTCTTCGTGGCCTACGTCCGTTACAGATGCAATTACAGATGCAAAGTCCGTTACAGATGCTTACATCAGTGCAGTAATGCAGGAAAACAACAAAGCACTAGTGCAGAAATGCAGGAACACAACAGAGTAATGCAGGGACACGATATCACTTTCACTGGTTCTTCATCTAGTACAGCAATGCAGGAAAGCATCAATAAAATCATTGCAGTACTGCAGCAATATATCAGTCCAGCAATGCAGGAACGCAGCGATACACTAATGCTTTAATGCAAGGATGCTTTAAAACTTTAGTGTAGCGATGCAGGCATACAGTGATACACTAGTGCAGTAATACAGTGCAACAGTATGGGGTTCGGTAATGCCGTACAGGCTTGAAGTGATATAGCATATGAGGGCATCATTGCACCAGTGTTTAAGATAGAGACCTGAAGTACTGCGGGGCTGCAGCAGTGCAGTTATGCTGGAGTACTAGAGCTGGTCCCAAAATGTGTCTGTCCTAATAGTTTTGCAGACAGGAGAGGAAAGTGCTACATGCAAATAAAAAACTCCAACCAACCATAAACTGTGCATAATTAGGATAGCAAAATGAATAGTCTTATCAACTTTTAAAGTAACACCAGGTAACTTTTCAACCTTCATAATATATTTCCAAGTCTCTTGTGATGGTACATCGACTTACAATAGGTTGAATGACACGTCTGCCATAGCCTGACGGGGTCTGTAGCGTTTTTAATCGTACTTTTAAACTTCGGGTTTCGGGTAGTTACCGGCGAACAAAGAGAACTACAAAACTCGACTGCTTTACGGCATATACGTCACTTCCACCACCACCCCCACATCCTTAAAATCGCAGGGCTGTCAAGTGTCACGCATTGAGCGTGACAGTCACTCATTTCGGTCTTTTGTCATGCTCTCCCGCCACACATTGTATTTCTCACGCTGAAAAACTATTTGTAATATATTTAATATGCCGCAGCGCCCAAAACTCTGGCCGCGCCGCTCTCACTGTGGAACAGGCATGAATTCAAGCGTGTCTCCTCTGGTGTTGTTCGTCTGGTGTTGTTAGCCAATCAGAAAATAGCACTATTGTATCTGGGTAACATTTAACGCAACAACCAATGACACCCCGTAGTCTGGGGTGTTTTTTTGTCTGCCTGTCTATGTTACGGAAGCTATCTTATCCTCCGTTTATCTTCATGAATCAGGTAATGATATTTGTCTTGCCTCAAGCTATAATGCAAATCGATTTGTAAAATTTGCAGATTTATTTATGGTAGCTTGATATTATAATATTGACGATATATGGTTATTATCTACCACTCAAACATTGCATTGAAGTATCATATAGATTCAGTAAAACGGTAACCAATAGACTAGGCTACTATAATGACACTGGCTTGTAAACGTGATCATCGCGATCATTTGTCGTTAGAAAAAAAATAAAACCCATGAAATTATATTCATATGACATGCTGAAATATATGCTACTGTACCTGGGTTGAAGACATTTCACACGCGACGCAAGCAGAACACCTGCATGTGACCTCCTCCTACAGTGTTCAGGGCTATCACGGTTGTCAACAAATGCACGATGACAGAGTTTACGACAGTAGTAGAGGACAATACTGTTTCCCAACTGTAGGGGGACCCCGAGAGCAAAAGTTACCTGGTGTTACTTTAAAAGACAGGAGAAAACACTTCCCATATCTTTTGTTATTGACTTCAATCTCCATGCATCCAATCACCATATGGTATTTCGGCATAATGTCAAAGATGCCAACATAATTGAAAGCCATGAGCAGGTACTGTGCAAGAAAATACAAACAATAAATTAAAAATGCAACTTGCACACGAGTATTCATGGTTTTTGGCAACCACGGTGGGTTTTGTGTGGTGAATTATTGGCTTCCAAGAACATGAAACTTTCAAATTCAAGAGTTGATCATTTATTTTTGAGGTCAAAGTATTTATCTAATGGACATTTTGTTAACTTTTGAATGATATGCACTGTGTTGCTGTCCAAATGTAAAATCCTGTCCTGACTCAAACCCCTGGAGAGCCAGTGCTGTGGAGTCTGAGCCTTGCAGACAGGGAATGAGGCGCTGGCCTTGGTGCTGAACCTTCTCTGGCATGACTGTGTGTGTGTCTCTGCCTGTCTATACTGAACACTTGTGTGTGTGATCTCTCTGTTTATTGTCTATATATAGAATCACAACACCTCAGTTTCACAGATTTGGTGTTAGAGAGTGTGTGACTGTGTGGGTTTCATTAGCTACTGTGAGAATTTGGGCTTCTTGTATGCTGATCAGATCAGAATGGCTGTTGTTAGTAATGGTAGTAATAGCATTAACATAACTGCTAAAGAGCCTCTCCACGGACTAGCACACAATACCTGTATTTGTGTGTATGAATAGAGCTCTCTTGGGAGGTGTGTGAAGAGACAAGGAGATGTGGAATGGCTTTTGTAGTTTCTTATGGCAGCTAATAACTGATCTGTCTTATATGCTCAGTACAGGTCACGCTGTTTAATTGGGCTGATACAGTAGATTAATCAGCAGACGATCAATATGACATTTCCAGGACTGCTGAACCGCACCGGCTGCAGGATACGAGCTCACCACCG